>NW_026888932.1:0-119060 GCF_032173495.1 Musca vetustissima
GAATCATAACAGACGTCAGACAGAAGTTTTGAAGGACCATTAATATGAAAATGGATCCATAAACATGCCATTCTGCAACTTATACTAAATTTTTCATTTGGTCAGATATAGGGTTGTTTCTTACAATGGGACAATATATATATATATATATATAAGGTATATCGAAATCTAAACCGAATTCAATAAAACTTGTCGCAGCTTATGTTATATGCATTATGTACTTAAAATCGGGAGAAAATATATATAGGAGCTCTATCCAATTCTGAACCGATTTCAAAACTTTCCACATGGTCTACCTTTGGGTCTTTAGTGAACCATTTACTTAAAATCGGACGAAACTATATTTTGGGTGCTATATCTAAATCTGAACCGATTTTCACGAAACTTAACACACATAATTCTAGACCTAATTCATTACGCTATACCAAATTTCGTGCAAATCGAAAGATATATAGGGTATTTGGTGGACCATTTACATTAAATCGGACTGTAATATATAGGAGCTATATCTAAATCTGGACCGATTTTCAGGAAACTTAACACACGTCTTTGCAGACCTAACTCAGTACGCTGTGCCAAATTTCGTGCAAATCTAAAGATATATAGGGATTTTGGTGCACCATTTACATTAAATCGGAGGAAACTATATATGAAAATTAGCACACATTATTCTGGAACTAATTCAGAACGATATGCAAAATCGAAGCATATATAGGGACTTTGGTACCCCATTTACCTTATCTAAATCTGAACCTCAAAATATCGAAAATTGGGGGAACCCTTATATGAGGACTACCCTGAAAAAAATTTAGATTTCGTGCAAATCTAAAGATATATAGAGACTTTGGTGCACCATTTACCTTAAATCGAAGGAAACTATATATGGGAGCTATATCTAAATCTGAACCGATTCTCTCGAAAACTAGCACACATTATCCTGGAACTAATTCAGTACGCTATGCAAAATTTCGTGCAAATCGAAGCATATATAGGGACTTTGGTACCCCATTTACCTTATCTAAATCTGAACCTCAAGATCCTAACAATATCGAAAATTGGCGGTACCCTTATATGAGGACTACACGGAAAAATTGACCTATATTTATAATTTTTTGTGGAGAGATTTGCTACCTAATAATAACTGAAATTACTAAATTACAGCCAATTCTTTGAAAAAATCGGACCAAAAACCCCCACAAACTGGAAATTGGGAGGTACCCTTATATCGGGGCTACCAGAAAAAGTGGGCCTATATTTATAATTTTTAGTGGGGAAATTTGGTACCCAATAAGAACCCGATGTACCAAATTTCAGCGAATTCGGTTGAAAACCGCGCTCAAGAACCCTAAAATACCGAAAATTGGGCGTACCCTTATACGGGGGCTACCCGAATAAATTGACCTATATTTATAATTTTTAGTATAGAGATTAGCTACCCAATATAAACTCAATATACCAAAGTTCAACGAATTCAGTTGAAAAACGCGCTCAAGAACCTCAAAATACCGAAAATTGGGGGATACCCTTATATGGGAGCTATGCCTAAACGTGACCCGATAAAGCCCATCTTCGAACTTGACCTGCCTGCAGACAAGAGACGACTGTATGCAAAATTTTGGGGATCTATCTCCATTCGTTTAGACGCCAGAGTGATTGCAACAGACAGACGGACATGACTATATCGTCATAGAATTTTACGCTGATCAAGAATATACATATATATATATATATATACTTTATAGGGTCGGAAATGATTATGTCGATGAGTTACAAACGGAAAAACAAAATTAATATACCCTCCATACTATGGTGGAGGGTATAAAAAACCAAAGAGGAAAATCAGCACGCCCACCAGAACCACACCATAAAGCAACACAATAAAGAAATAAAGAAAATCAAAACATCAATCAAATTTGAATTGAATAATTCATGTATATGAGTCATTTCATATCAATTTATATATGACATATCATATCAGTTTATATATATCAATTCCAAACCAAATAAAAACCTCTTTACTTTCGATCGTGTCGGAATTTTTATAACTTCCACCATAAGGTGGACATTAAACATACATATAATCCATCGAGACTTTTGTAAAAACGTTTTTACTTTCGGACGAGCCGGAATTTCTATACCATCCAACATAAAGTGGACATAAAAAATACCTATAATCAATCAAGACTTTTGTATGGGACCTATCACAAAGTAAATTCCTGTCAAGGGGAATGGAAATACGGACACACAAATTGAGCCATGAACTTCAACATGTACTAAAGTTGATCTGTGAAGAAGCTGTTAACCACCAACTTCCCGGAATGTCAAATTACATCCACCTGTTAATGCTGAAATATATCCTCTTCGATTGTAAAATTTCTTACAGGTCCCTCAAAATCAACTTACAGGTCCATCTGTTGGAATATGTACCGAAAACCGTCAGAATACCAAAATGGGGAAATGACCTTATATGGTAGCTATAGCAAAACTTGGATCGATACATCACATCTGCATAACATCTTATATGTACTAGCAATGTTTCTGAATAATGTCATAACTCTGTTTTTTATTTCAGCAGGTCTGAAAATATAGGTCCTTTAGTAGTTGTGTAGGGTATCATATGTTCGGCAACTGTTTTAATAATGTTATTAAGAAGGTGCTTGAATGACACATTTTATATAAACTATAGTTTTTTTAATATGAAATGACCCATACCAAGAGAAAATTTCCGCCACCCCAATTAGAATTCCCATAACAATTACCAATGAATAAGTAACACGAAACAACAAAACTCTGAAAATTGAGAATAATAATTGTTTTTGATTAGAAGCAAAATTTATTGCAAACACCACTTTAACACCTAAAAAATTTATGAAAACACAAAAAAACCCAATGAAAATCATTTAAAATGTAGTCTAATAAAATAATAACAAGTGAAAAAGCGTTAAGTTCGGCCGGGCCGAACTTTGGATACCCTCCACCATAGATATACTAAAAGGTAGTTGAAATGAAAATGTAGGGAAAATACCAAACCCATAATGTGAACCATGTTCCAGAAAATGTTGATTTCATCCCACCTGCGCCTATCTTATTATTCTTCCAAACTTAGTTCAGGTTCGCAAATGTGGACTATCGGTCCACTCCCTCCGATACCTCCCACACAGGTGCTAGACCTAAATGCGGGTTATAGTTCATGTATAGTTCATTATCGAACCTTACGTTCTAACTTTATCTCGATATCCTCCGCAAGTTAAATGCTTACGACAGACTCTTAGAACCAAACCCAAAACGCGGAACAAATTAGATAACTATTTTAATATAAAACAAGTGAATAAGCGTTAAGTTCGGCCGGGCCGAACTTTGGATACCCTGACAGGTACTTGATATACTGATATACTATTTTAATATAAACAAGTGAAAAAGCGTTAAGTACGGCCGGGCCGAACTTTGGATACCCTGACAGGTACTTGATATACTGACAGGTACTTGAAATGAAAATATAGGGAAATTACCAAAAAGTGGACCTATATCGAAATTTCCACAAACCGGTTATGTAAACCAAAATGTAAACTATAAAACAAATTTCAGAAATTTTTAGTGGACAATTATACCCACATCTTTATGGATAATGAGGGTGTATACACTTTGACACGGTTAAAATGGTTCTAGACCCCTTGTTTCTTTGGACCAAATTTGTTTCAAAAAATTTTGATTTCATCCAAACTTTGGCCATCTCATTATTTCTTTCAAACATAGTTCAAGTTCGAAGATGTGGAATATCGGTCCACTCTGGTACCTCCCACACAGGGGCTAGGTCTAAATACGGGTTATAGTTCATATATAGTTCATTATCGAACCTTACGTTCTAGTTTTTTATCTCAATATCCTCCGCTGGTGATATGATTACAACAGAGTTTTAGAACCAAACCCAAACCGCAGAGCAAATTGCATAACTATTTCAATATAAACCAGTAAGGAAAGTAGTAGGGTCGGACAGGGCCGACTATATGATACCCTGCACCACATTGGGTATATTCAACAGATGGAAGGACCATTAATATGAAATTAAACAGGTCTTTCTGCAACCTATAAATTTTGTGTATTCGGCCACATTTTAAGTTCTTTATTATATATAAAAACATATAGGGACTTTGGAGCACCATTTACTTAAAATCGGACAAAAATATATATGATCTATATCTAAATCTGAACCGATTTTTACGAAATTAAAAACACATATTTCTAGACTTAATCCAGTACGCTATGCCAAATTTCGTGAAACTCGAAGGATATATAGGGACTATGGTGCACCATGTACATAAAATCGGACGAAAATATATATGGGAGCTATATCTAAATCTGATCCGATTTTTATGAAATTTTACACACATCATTCTAGGTCTAATTCATTACGCTGTGCCAAATTTCGTGCAAATCGAAAGATATATAGGGACTTTGGTGCACCATTTACAAAAAATCGGACGAAAATATATATGGGAGCTATATCTAAATCTGAACCGATTTTTATGAAATTTTACACACATCATTCTAGACCTAATTCATTATGTTGTACCAAATTTCGTGCAAATCGAATGATATATAGGGACTTTAGTGCACCATTTACAAAAAATCGGACAAAAATATATATGGGAGCTATATCTAATTCTGATCCGATTTTTATGAAATTTTACACACATCATTCTAGACCTAATTCATTACGCTGTGCCAAATTTCGTTCAATCGAATGATATATAGGGACTTTAGTACACCATTTAAAAAAATCGGACGAAAATATATATGGGAGCTATATCTAAATGTGAACTGATTTTTATGATATTTTACACACATCATTCTAGACCTAATTCATTACGCTGTGCCAAATTTCGTGCAAATCGAATGATATATAGGGACTTTGGTGCACCATTTACAAAAAATCGGACGAAAATATATATGGGAGCTATATCTAAATCTGAACCGATTTTTATGAAATTTTACACACATCATTCTAGACCTAATTCATTACGTTGTGCCAAATTTCGTGCAAATCGAATGATATATAGGGACTTCAGTGCACCATTTACAAAAAATCGGACAAAAATATATATGGGAGCTATATCTAAATCTGGACCGATTTTCACGAAACTTGGCAGACATAATTCTAGACCTAAATGATTAGGCTGTGACAAATTTCCTGCAAATCGACAGATATATAGGGACCGTTTACATTAAATCGGACGAAAATATATATGGGAGCTATATGTAAATCTGAACCGATTTTTCCCAATTTCAATAGGGTACGTCCTTGGGCCAAACAAGTGACCTATGCCAAATTTCATCCAATTCGGATCATAAATCCGACCTGTACTTTGTTTACAATTTAACATGGACAGACGGACGGACGGAAATGCATAAATCGACTCAGAAAGTGATTCTATGCATATTCTCAAAAGGAACCATGTGTCTATCTGGTTTCCTTTTGCCTGTTACAAACATATGCACAAAGACATAATACCCTGTACCACAGTGTGGTGAAGGGTATAAAAAGGGGGTTAAATGGGGACTACCCCAAAAAGAGGGTGCATATTATTATTTTTTGTAGGGAAATTTTTTACCATATACGACTACAAAATACAAAATTTCAGCGAATTCGGTTGAAAAACGTGCTGAAGAACCTCAAAATAGCGAAAATTGGGGGTACCCTTATATGGGGGCTACCAGAAAAATTGGACCTATATTTATAATTTTTGGTGGAGATATTTGGAACCCAATAAGAACCAAATGTACCAAATTTCAGCGAATTTGCTTGAAAAACTCACTCAAGAACCCCAAAATACCGGCATTTGGTTGTACCCTTTCTAGGGACTACCAGAAAAAATGGACCTATGTTTATAATTTTTAGTGGGGAGATTTGCTACCCAATAAAAACTCAAAGTACTAAATTACAGCCAATTTGGTTGAAAACTACGATCAAAACCCCCAACATACTGAAAATTAGGGGGTACCGTTATATGGGGGCTACCAGAAAAAATGGACCTATAGGAATAATTTTTTATGGAGAAATTGGGAACCCAATAGCGACTCAATATACCAAATTTCAGCGAATTCGGTTGAACCCCAAAATACGGAAAATTGGGGGTACCCTTATAAGGGAGCTATGCCTAAACGTGGACCGACCTGCCTGCAGACAAAAGACGACTCTATGCAAAATTTTGGCGCTCTATCTCAATTCGTTTAGACGCTAGAGTGATTACAACAGACAGACGGACATGCTTAGATCGTCATTGAATTTTACTCTGATCAAGAATATATATACTTTATAGGGTCGGAAATGATTATTTCGATGCGGTACAAACGGAAAAACAAAATTAATATACCCTCCATACCCCAAAATGGGGGCGAATATTAATAATTTTTGGTAGGGAGATTTGTTACCATATACGACTACAAAATACCAAATTGCAGCGAATTCGGTTGAAAAACGCGCTCAAGAAAACCAAAATACCTAAAATTGGGGTTACCCTTATATGGGGGCTATCCGGAAATATGGACCTATATTCATACTTTTTTGTGGAGATATTTGGTACCTATTAAGAACTCAAAATACTAAATTACAGCTAATTCGGCGGAAAAATACAAATAAAACCCCCAAAATACTGCGAATTAGGAGGTACCGTTATATGGGGGCTACCAGAAAAGGTGGACCTATATTTATAATTATTTGTGGTAATATTAAGTACCCAATAAGAACACAATGTAGCAAATTTCAGCGAATTCGGTTGAAAAACGCGCTCAAGAACCCCAAAATACCGAAAATTTGGGGGTACCCTTATATGGGAGCTATGCCTAAACGTGGACCGATAAAGCCCAACAAAAGACGACTCTATGCAAAATTTTGGCGATCTATCTCCATTCGTTTAAACGCTAGAGTGATTACAACAGACGGACAGACAGACAGACGGACATGGTTATATCGTCATAGAATTTTACGCTGATCAAGAATATATATACTTTATAATGATTATTTCGATGTGTTACAAACGGAAAAACAAAAATAATGTACCCTCCATACTATGGTGAAGGGTATAAAAAGGGGTTATATGGGGACTACCCCAAAAAGGGGGCGAATATTCAAAATTGTCGGTAGAGATATTTGTTACCATATACTACTACAAAATACCAAATTGTAGCAAATTCGATTGTAAAACGCGCTCAAGAACCCCAAAATATCGAAAATTGGGGGTACCCTTATATGGGGGCTATCTGAAAAAATTGACCTATACTTATATTTTTTTGTGGTGAGATTTGCTACGCAATATGAACTCAAAGTACCAAATTTCAGCGAATTCGGTTTTAAAATGCGCTCAAGAACCCCAAAATACCGAATATTGGGGGTACCCTTATATGGGGTCTATCCGAAAAAATTGACCTATACTTATAATTTTTTGTGGAGAGATTTGCTACGCAATAAGAACTCAAAGTATCCAATTTCAGCGAATTCGGTTGAAAAACGAGCCCAAGAACCCCAAAATACCGAAAATTGGAGGGTATTCTTATATGGGGGCTACCCGAAAAAATTGACCTATATTTATAATTATTAGTATAGAGATTTGCTAACCAATAAGAACTCAATGTAAAATACTAAATTACAGCCTATTGGGTGGAAAAATACGATCAAAACCCCCAAAATACTTAAAATTAGAAGGTGCCGTTATATGGGGGCTACCAGAAAAAGTGGACCTATACACATAATTTTTTATGGAGACACTTAGTACCCAATAAGGACCCAACGTATCAAATTTCAGCGAGTTCAATTGAAAAACTCGGTCAAGAACCCCAAAATACCGAAAATTGGGGGGTACCCTTATATGGGAGCTATGCCTAAACGTGGACCGATATATCCCATCTTCGAACTTGACCTGCCTGCAGACAAAAGACAACCCTATGCAAAATTTCAGCACCCTATCTCAATTCCTTCAGACAGACGGACGGACACGGCTAGATCGTCTTAGAATTTTATCCTGATCAAGAATATATATACTTTATAGGGTCGGAAAAGAATATTTCGATGAGTTACAAACGGAATGACAAAATTAATATACCCTCCATACTATGTTGGAGGGTATAAAAAGGGGGTTATATGGGGACTACCCAAAAAAAGGGGCGAATATAAATAATTTTTGGTAGGGAGATTTGTTACCATATACGACTACAAAATACTAAATTGCAGCGAATTCGGTTGAAAAACGCGCTCAAGAACCCCAAAATACCGAATATTGGGGGTACCCCTATATGGGGGCTACCCGAAAAAATGGATATTCATAATTTTTTGTGGAGAGATTTGGTAGCTATTAAGAACTCAAAATACTAAATTACAGCCAATTCGATGTAAAAAAATACGATCAAAACCCCCAAAATACTGAAAATTAGAAGGTGCCGTTATATGGGGGCTACCAGAAAAAGTGGACCTATACACATATTTTTTTGTGGAGACACATAGTACCCAATAAGAACCCAACGTATCAAATTTCAGCGAATTTAATTGAAAAACTCGGTCAAGAACCACAAAATACCGAAAATTGGGGGGTACCCTTATATGGGAGCTATGCCTAAACGTGGACCGATATATCCCATCTTCGAACATGACCTGCCTGCAGACAAAAGACAACCATATGCAAAATTTCAGCACCCTATCTCAATTCCTTCAGAAGATAGCGTGATTACAACAGACGGACGGAATATATATACTTTATAGGGTCGGAAATGAATATTTCGATGAGTTACAAACGGAATGACAAAATTAATATACCCTCCATACTATGGTGGAGGGTAAATTAAAAAACAACAAAAACAAACAACATCTGTAACCTGTATGTATGACACACATTATATTATATTCATATAATGTGTTGCGTGTGAAAAAAATTATTTTTGTTTGACTAGTATGTAAGTTTGACAGAGATTTAGGATTAAAAATCAATATACAAAATGAATGAATTTCAATTATTTTCAGGGCAATTATTTTAATTTTCAATTAATACTATTATAAGCTTAGCACATGATCTTTAATTGTTAATTGAAACAAATATATACATATATTGATTATTAAAAAAAAAATCATAAAAACTGAAAACAAATATAGCTCATATTTTTCAAAAATATATGCAAAATCAATTGAAAATATTTATGGTATTTTTATTTATGCTATTTAAAAACATGTAAGTAGGAATAAATGAATAACATAAACCACTTCATTGGACCATTGAAATGGAATAAGACGAAATTATATATGTGGTCTACATAGATATTTAAAAGAACTCATACACATTCTGTCCTCTCGGGTAGCCATATAATGTAGGTGACAGTGACACGGGTTTGAACTGCATTGGCTGTAATTTGATAGTCAGTGGTATTATTTTTTATTATTTTAGGTGAAAAATCTTTTTACTAACTGAAATGATTCTAATTTTCGATTCTATGATCTTGGTTGGTAAGCAACTTCTTCATAAATAGTCCCGATATATGCCCATGTTTTTACTAAGCGTATAGAAGGACCTAGCCGAAATTTCGAACCTGTATTTTTTCTGTCAACAATTTGGTACTTCATTTTCAGATAGGTTAATTATACTCTTTTGTGCATGCTTTGACATAACCCCCTTATAAGACTCACTTTCGATTTATGGTCAACGTAACGACGGAGACTGGATAAAAATAGTTCGATTCCTCTGCTGGTTAAAATGCATTCAGATAATATAAGATTTACTTACAATATTTAGATATTGTCAGGAAGGGAAGAGTTTAGAGAAAACATTGGACATTATGTTTATTTTATTAAGGGCTTGAGAATTTTGCGAAATTCTTACCTCATAGTTATAATTACACAAGAGCAACAACCATTCTTAAAACTAATCTCAAGGAACGAATCTGTGTGTGCTGTCATTCCAGGAATAAGTAATTAAATGCGAATAAGGATGGAAACCCCCTTCCAAAAAATGTCCCATTCAAAGTGGTTACAAGAAAAACTGACAGAATTTTTATTATGGGAATTTAGTAAAAAGGGTGCAGTTGATTGACAGCTGACAAAAACAATCCAATTCAATGTAACGAACGCAAATCTTCTTAACCCATATCAGAAATATATCTTCACCGAACAGTTGTCTAAGATGACAACAGTCTAAGATGACAACAAGAAAAACTTGGGGGGGTAGAGATAAAAGGGAAATAAAATGGTTTCTAAACTTCAAAGGGTTTCATACTGTATTATAGAAATATTGAACAGATATATTCTTAAAGATTTGCAAATGTAACAGCCTGTTTTTGTAAAATTCCAAACGAACGAATTCGAGTGACTTACAACCAAACTCCTTGGTTTTGAAAAATATGTCATTTATTTTTGTTTTGAATCAGAAAACCTTTATGAACATAAATAAAGGTTTGGTCGTAAGTCACTCGAATTCGTTCGTTTGGAATTTTACAAAAACAGGCTGTAAGGAAATAGAGCACGATGGTTAATAATTGGAGACGAAAGCTTTATAATTTTTTGTGAGCGAATTGGAATAATACTTCAGTAAATGAGTTATATTCCTTCGTTAACATTAAAACGACTTGTTTTAAGATTGAGCAGACAAACTAAAATGGATACACAAAAACTTATAACTAAATTAAGTCGAGCAACAGTTCAACAAATGATATAGAAATTTCAAAAATGTGGAAGAATACAAAATGAAACCAAACCAGTAAGGAAAGTAGTAGAGTCGGACGGGGCCGACTATATGATACCCTTCACCACTATGGGTATATTAAACAGGACTATTAACATGAAATTGGATGAAATAAAATATGTGATATATATCTAAACGTGAATCTACCTATATCTACGTAATTCTATGCTCAATTTTGTACATTCAGCAACATTTCAGACAATTGATGCACCATTTACTTCAAATCGGACGAAAATATATATGGAATCTATATCCAAATATTAACCGATTTAAACGAAACTTGTCACAGGTTAGGTTATACTTATTTCAGTACGTTTTGTTCCTATCCTATTGATTCATTGGTGTGTCAACTACATCTCAACCGATGTTCACGAAACTTGACACACATCATTCTGGACTAAATTCAGTACGCTATGCCAAATTCTGTGCATATCGAAAGATATATGTATGTGGACTTTGATGCACCATTTACATTAAATCTTGACCGACCGATTTCACGAAACTTGACAGACATCACTCTAGGCTCAATTCAGTATGTTATGCCAAATTTCGTGCAAATCGAAGCCTATATAAGGACTTTGGTGCACCATTTACATGAAATCGGACGAAACTATATATGGGAGCTATATCTAAATCTGGACCGATTTTCTCGAAACTTGGCAGACATCATTCTAGGCTCATTTCAGTACTTTATGCCAAATTTCGTGCAAATCAAAAGATATATAGGAACTTTGGTGCAACATTTACATGAAATCGGACGAAACTATATGTGGGAGCTATATAGAAATCTGGACCGATTTTCTCGAAACTTTGCAAACATCATTCCAGGTTCAATTCAGTACGTTATGCCAAATTTCGTGCAAATCGAAGAATATATAAGGACTTTGGTGCAACATTTACATGAAATCGGACGAAACTATATATGGGAGCTATATCTAAATCTTAAGCGATTTTCACGAGACTTGGCAGGCATCATTCTAGACTCAATTCAGTATGTTGTGACAAATTTCGTGCAAATCGCAAGATATATGTGGACTTTGGTGCACCATTTACATGAAATCGGACGAAACTATATCTAAATCTGGACCGATTTTCACGAAACTTTGCAGCCATCATTCTAGACCTAAATGATTAGGCTGTACCAAATTTCGTGCAAATCGAGAGATATATAGGGACCGTTTACATTAAATCGGTTAAATATATATATGGGAGCTATATCTAAATCTGAACCGATTTTTCCCAATTTCAATAGGGTTCTTCCTTGAGCCAAAAAAGTGACCTATGCCAATTTTCATCCAATTCGGATCATAAATGCGACCTGTACTTTGTTTACAATTTAACATGGACAGACAGACGGACGGACATGCATAAATCGGCTTAGAAAGTGATTCTTTGCATATAGATTTTTTGCCAGTTACAAACATATGCACGAAGACATAATACCCTGTACCACAGTGCACTATAGATAATTTGGACAGTTTTTTGGGCAAAAAGTCATTTTTTTAATTTTGGAAAATAAAATCTTTTTTGATGTCATTAAAAAGAAAACATGTCAAATTTTATGAATCTGTAAGATTTTTTGCGTAAAAGTATCTTAAAAGCGGTGAAAATCGTTGCCAAACTCTAAACTTTGAAAATAAAATTAATGAAATAAAAAAAAATTTAAAAAATCAAGGTGTATTATAAAATGTTCAAAACCGCTAAATTCAAAGCATAAACATAACCAGGAAGGAAAGTAGTAAAGCCGGACGGGGCCGACTATATGATACCCTTCACCACTATGGGTTTATTAAACAGGATTATTAGCATAAAATTGGATGAAATAAAATATGTGATATTTATCTAAATATGAATCTACGTACATCTATCCATAAAGTATGTAAATCGACTTCAAACAAATATAAATAGGTCATCCGTTGGGCTAAGTCTGTATTTCTAGAAAACGCAACTACATAAATCTATGCTCAATTTTGTACGTTGTGCAAAATTTGATGTCAAACTGACTAACATGAGGAGTTTTATGCCCAATTAACTTGAAATCGGGCGAAAATATATATGGAAGCTCTATCCAAATATTAAGCGATTTCAAACAAACTTGTCACAGGTTAGGTTATACTAATTTCAGAACGTTTTGTTCCTATCAGCATATTGGTTCCTTGGTGCGTCAATTACTTAAAATCAATTTATAATAAAAGGGAGCTATATCCAAATCTGGACCGATTTTCATGAAACTTGGCAGACATCATTCTAGACTCAATTAAATACGTTATGCCAAATTTC
Source organism: Musca vetustissima (assembly GCF_032173495.1). Classification (NCBI taxonomy): domain Eukaryota; kingdom Metazoa; phylum Arthropoda; class Insecta; order Diptera; family Muscidae; genus Musca; species Musca vetustissima. The sequence continues at coordinate 12,996 of NW_026888932.1, forward strand.
GTGCAAATCGAAGGATATATAGGGACTTTGGTGTACCATTTACATGAAATCGGACGAAACTATATATGGGAGCTATACGTAAATCTTGACTGATTTTCTCAAAACTTGACAGACATCATTCTAGGCTCAATTCAGTACGTTATGCCAAATTTTGTGCAAATCGAAATATATATAGGGAATTTGGTGCACCATCTACATGAAATCGGACGAAACTATATGTGGGAGCTATATAGAAATCTGGACTGATTTTCACGAAACTTGGCAGACGTCATTTTAGACTCAATTCAGAACGTTATGCCAAATTTAGTGCAAATCGAATGATATATATATATATATATATATATATATGATACTATATATGGAAGCTATTTCTAAATCTGGACCGATTTTCTCGAAACTTGGCTGACATCACTCTAGGCTTAATTCAGTACGCTATGCCAAATTTAGTGCAAATCGAAAGATATATAGGGATTTTGGGGCACCATTTACATGAAATCGGACGAAACTATATATGGGAGCTATATCTAAATCTGGACCGATTTTCACGAAACTTGGCAGACATCATTATAGGCCTAAATGATTAGCCTGTATCAAACTTCGTGGAAATCGAAAGATATATAGGGACCGTTTACATTAAATCGGTTAAATATATATATGGGAGCTACATCTAAATCTGAACCGATTTTTCCAAATTTCATCTAATTCGGATCATAAATGCGACCTGTACTTTGTTTACAATTTAACATGGACAGACAGACGGACGGACGGACATCCATAAATCGACTTAGAAAGTGATTCTATGCGTATTCTCAAAAGGAACCATGGGTCTATCTCGATTATTTTTGCCTGTTACAAACATATGCACAACCAGTGAGCGGAGCAGTATAGTCGGACGGGGCCGACCATACGATACCCTACACAACTACCACGGAACTCAAATTTTCTGCGGATGTTTATTCCGAGCCTGGGCAATATTTCGTGATATTGGCATCCTCTTGCCCGATTAGAGGTAAACAGCACCTCTTCCTCACACTGACATATTTTCCGAATATTACGAGTATTCAGTACAGCTATTGTCCAGATTCCCTTCACCGTGGGTTGTGTTGTGATGTTCGGCTTTCATTTATGGTCTATATATCGACTCGAAAATAACACAAAAAAATTAAGTTTTCGGTCCACTTCATTGCAAAATTATTATCTGACCATCACCGAAAATTATAAGCGTTGTCCTTGACCATAACTGGAACCTTATGGAACATTTCAAAGCGATCAGCGCTATAGTTTCGCGCTCTAGAGTGATAATGATTTGCTAAATAATATAAGGATACGGAGATACCTGTAAATATTTAGGTGTAACTCCCACATCCGAGCATATACAACAATATAATTGGTATTAGTTTAAAGGTCAACCACTCCTCTTGGATATAATATCAACTTCTCGGGTCTATGTAATTCAGGGGTGAAAATATACGCTATAGAATACAAATTTTGTAATTTTTCACACAAAAGTCAGGGTCCATTTGACCCGCTAAATATTGGCCAATCTTTATCAAAACAGACAGGCTTATTCTTTGGCCCGATCCCCTTCTCCGTGAAGAATTTCACGATGTTCGGGCCATTATTGCGGCCTCTGGAGCGACCAGAAAAACCGACAAAAATTTAGTATTTGGTCCATTTCATCCCCTAAATATTAACCGATCTTTCCCAAAAACAATAGGGGTCTTCATTGGCCAGAACCCATCCTACATGCAAAATTTCGTGAAGATTGGTCCATAACTGTGGCCTGTATCGTGTTTACAAATTATAATGGACAGACGGACGGACGGACGGACACACATGTCTAGATCGACTCAGTTAGTCGAGATATGACGATATGACGATTGGGTCTAGGACCAATATTTCGCGGCGTTACAAACTTTTGGGGCTGCACAAAGCTATAATACCCTGACAACATAGTTGTGTAGGGTATAATGATTAATACAGTACCAATTTATACTCCTTAAGGACATTAATATGTAAAGGTGAAATAAAACCATGCTTACTACAGCCGAACAGGATTATAGTAAACACTGGATATACTGAACAAAATTTTTTCATATGCCACTTTTTTATTTTGTTTTTGCAAAATAGTCAGGCTTAATCCCAATTTGTTGTTTTTATAAAAAAAAAACAACTATTTATTAGTGGGGAATGTATGGCATTGTCCGCCGAGGGGTAAGGCAGGGAAGACTATAGTTTCCGATCTCGTTCCCTTAGTTTTTTGTTGGGATATTTTATGACTATTTTGCAAAAACAAAATACAAATGGTATCCCAAATAACCCGCCAAACACTACCACTATTTTATTTTTAATCAATCCTGAAAGAAGTAAAAAAGTCAATTTTTCGATGGTTTATATTCTAAGGGGAACTCAAGCCCGCCATTTCCTGTTCTCCACTATTTAGATTTTTTTCTCATAATCTTTCCTTAGATAACCTATTTGCGGTTTAAGAGTCACGTTATTTATTTTGTAATCAAAATTCGTCTGTATTCGTTTTTTCGTGGAAAAGTTCTATCTTCCTATGTCATTCGGTGCATCTTGACAAATGCATGCAAAATAATCTAATTTCCTATTTTAATTTGACGTATTTTTCGTCCATATTGTTGTTATTGGCAATTTTACTTGCGGGGACGTTGTGAACTTTTTTAATTTCTTTCATCAAACCAAATATTGAAAATATTATTTTTTTTTATTCTGAAGTTACCTACAAAAAACTGATATATCTTGAAAAACGCAAAAAATCGCAATTTGAGACCTATTGGAATCAATTTAGAAGGCTTTCATTAATGTATTTCATTTGTTAAAAGATCAGACAAATTTAAACATTTTAGTAAAAGTCTATCTAAAATGACTTATGTGTAAAAAAAAAAACACATTTCTTTTATTATAGTCAACTATGTAAATTTTGAATAGATACACAAACGTATTAACAAATATTATATAAACAGTACACACCACCGTTAATACCCTTCAACACACTGTGGTACAGGGTATTATGTCTTTGTTATACCCTACACAACTATGTTGTCAGGGTATTATAGCTTTGTTGTGCAGCCCCAAAAGTTTGTAACGCCGCGAAATATTGGTCCTAGACCCACCATTAAGTATACCGATCGTCATATCTCGACTAACTGAGTCGATCTAGACATGTGTGTCCGTCCGTCCGTCCGTCCGTCCGTCTGTCCATTATAATTTGTAAACACAATACAGGCCACAGTTATGGACCAATCTTCACGAAATTTTGCATGTAGGATATGTTCTGGCCAATGAAGACCCCTATTGTTTTTGGGAAAGATCGGTTAATATTTAGGGGATGAAATGGACCAAATACTAAATTTTTGTCGGTTTTTCTGGTCGCTCCAGAGGCCGCAATAATGGCCCGAACATCGTGAAATTCTGCACGGAGAAGGGGATCGGGCCAAAGAATAAGCCTGTCTGTTTTGATAAAGATTGGCCAATATTTAGCGGGTCAAATGGACCCTGACTTTTGTGTGAAAAATGACAAAATTTGTATTCTATAGCGTATATTTTCACCCCTGAATTACATAGACCCGAGAAGTTGATATTATATCCAAGAGGAGTGGTTGACCTTTAAACTAATACCAATTATATTGTTGTATATGCTCGGATGTGGGAGTTACACCTAAATATTTACAGGTATCTCCGTATCCTTATATTATTTAGCAAATCATTATCACTCTAGAGCGCGAAACTATAGCGCTGATCGCTTTGAAATGTTCCATAAGGTTCCAGTTATGGTCAAGGACAACGCTTATAATTTTCGGTGATGGTCAGATAATAATTTTGCAATGAAGTGGACCGAAAACTTAATTTTTTTGTGTTATTTTCGAGTCGATATATAGACCATACATGAAAGCCGAACATCACAACACAACCCACGGTGAAGGGAATCTGGACAATAGCTGTACTGAATACTCGTAATATTCGGAAAATATGTCAGTGTGAGGAAGAGGTGCTGTTTACCTCTAATCGGGCAAGAGGATGCCAATATCACGAAATATTGCCCAGGCTCGGAATAAACATCCGCAGAAAATTTGAGTTCCGTGGTAGTTGTGTAGGGTATCGTATGGTCGGCCCCGTCCGACTATACTGCTCCGCTCACTGGTTATTAATGCATTCTGCAAAAACATACGACATTGTAATAATTATTCCTTTAAAAATCTAATCGCGGGGTCAAAATTTTTTTAACTTACTACCCTAATCGTTTTCAACCGTTTGTTGTGTATAAGACAACTAATGAAAATATCTGAGAAAGAATTAGCTTTGTTCGTTATATGTGTAGTTGCTTATAACCGTTACTCGTTATATCCGGTTTTTACTGTGGAAATCTGCGTTTTCTCTTTCTTGTACATATGCATCATTTAAAAAGTCAAAAAATCGTTTAAAACCGCTGTTATTAATTTTTGCCTCAAAACAGGGCAAATTACCTATAGTGCAGTGTGGTGAAGGGTATAAAAACGGCATAACAAATAATAATGTAGTTAAGGCAAAAAAATATCAAAAATGACTTGTCCTAATGTGCATTGAATTGTGTCTAGAATGACATGCATTAAGTTTTATTGATATCGGTTTAAATTAATATATATATATATATATATATATATATATATAACACCAAACCTACAAGTTTTGTTTGTTGAAATCAGTTCAGATTTAGATATAGCTCCCATATATTTTTCCTCCAATTTTATGTAAATAGTAAAAAATAGAATCTGCACTTGGAATGTGCGCAAGGAAGGAAGGAGCATTTTGAAAAGCTTGTGGTATCAAATAGTGGCGCTGAAGAAGATACCCCAGAACCAATAAGAGACGATGGTATAGAGTGTATACCACCTAGCCAAGATGAGGTCATAAAAGCAATTAATCGGTTCAAGAACAACAAAGCAACAGAAGTCGATGGGTTACCAGCCGAACTATTCAAGACTGGTGGCCAGATGCTGGTCAGGAGCATGCACCAGCTGATTAGTACAATTTGGCTAGAGGAGTGCATGCACAATGATTAGAACCTCAGCATCCTGTGTCCCGTGCACAAAAAAGAAGACAATACGATATGTGCCAACTATAGAGGAATAAGTCTCCTTCCCATCGCATATAAAGTGCTATCCAGTGTGCTGTGTGAACGATTGAAGCCAATGGTCAATGACATAATCGGACCATACCAATGCGGCTTCAAACCTGGCAAATCCACCATTGACCAGATTTTCACTCTGCGCCAAATCCTGGAAAAGACCCACGAAAAACACATCGACACATACCACCTATTTGTCGACTATAAAGCCGCATTCGACAGCCCTATCCGTTCAGATGTGTTTAAAGCCATGTCTGCGTTCGGCATTCCTACAAAATTAATACGCCTATGCAGGATAATTTTAAGTGGCACAAGGTCAGCAGTTAAAGTAGGAAAGGACCTCTCGGAGCCCTTCAATACCGAACGAGGATTCAGACAAGGTGAGTGTTTGTCGTGTGATCTTTTTAACATCCTACTGGAAAAGTTCATACGAGACGCAAAGGTGAACAGAAATGGCACTCTGTACACCAAACAACACATGTTACTCGCCTACGCCGATGACATCGATATAATGGGTCGAACATTGCGAGCGGTAACAGCCACCTTTGAACAAATTGAAAAGAAGTCTGCCAAAGTGGGTCTGGCAGTAAACGGCGAGAAGACCAAGCTGATGGTATCAATGCGCAAGACGTCCAGTAGACTCGGACCAACTGTGGAACTTGAGAACTACAGCTTCGAGGTAGTTAAAGATTTTATATTCCTTGGTACCGCCATAAATAAAACGAATGGCATCAGTTTTGAAATTTGGAGAAGGATTGTTATGGCCAACCGATGGTACTATGGTTTAAAGAAGCAGTTTAGAAACTAGGCCACCTCCCGCCAGACCAAACTCACACTTTACAAGACTCTGATACTACCCGTGCTATTATTTGGATCAGAAGCAGAAACCTTGCACACATCACTCTGGACCTAATTCAGTACTCTGTTCAAAATGTTGCCTCAATGGGACCAATATTGGCAGTTTGGTGCACAATTTAGATAAAATCGGACGAAACTATATATGGGAGCTATATCTAAAACTGAACCGATTTCAAAAAGCTTGGCATATACCAATCTAGACCTAATTCAGTGTGATGAGCAAAAAATTGTCTTAATCGGACCAATATTGGAAGTTTGGGCACCATTTACATAAAATCGGACGAACCTATATATAGGAGCTATATCTAAATGTGATCCGATTTCAACAAAACTTCGCATGCATCAATCTGGACCTATTTCAGTACTCTGTGCAAAATTTTTTCGGACTTATATTGGGAGTTTGGTGCACCATTTACATAAAATCGGAAACTATATATGGAAGCTATATCTAAATCTGAACCGATTTGTTTTATCCATGGGCCAAAAAAGTGAAATGTGCCAAATTTCATGCAAATCTGACCATAAATGCGACTTGTACTTTGTTCACAAAAATACATGGACTTACGGACAGACGGACATACATAAATCGTCTTAGAAAGTGATTCTATGCATATTCTCAAAAGGAACCATGGGTCTATCTCGATTCCTTTTGCCTGTCATAAACATATGCACAAGGACATAATACCCTGTACCACAGTGTGGTGAAGTTATAAAAATAGTGTAGTACGATATACCAAAATATTTTCAATACCAAATATATTTCCACTTTATGCTAAAAAAATCGATTTTTAGGAAGGATTTTCTTTCCTGTGTTTAAATTGGGTTTTAAGTTTACACAGCTGAATTGAAGTTATGCGAAATTTTAAACTCTTAAATATTGCAACAAATCTTAAACCGTCTACAAAAAACATATTTCCAAACTGATAATATAATGTGTTTAAAATGGAAATTCCAACACGTTACAAGTATTTGTTCATGACTTTATGCCATTTCCCTTACCCAAAAAGCTGTTATTTTTAAATCAGCCCAATCGGCATCTTCTCCCGAGATTGACATTCCGTCATTTCCCAGGTGTTTTGCGATAATGGCAACACGTAAATAGTGAACAGTTTTAAACACAAAATTTATATTCATGTGATACGCCTGAGTTTTACTTTCACCAGCAACCATGGCCACAATCTTCTCACACTGAGCTAACCACAGGCAGAACATCTGTTCAAACATCCTTAGAGTCTTTTCTCAGGTTATTGCCGCAAACACTATATATCATTCAGCAGGCACATACATGTATACGTGTAAGCATGCATGTATATACACGAATGGAGGGAGGTGTTGTATTTGCTTTACACAGAACGCAGCACGTGGTTGATGATGTATGACTGTTGAAATGTCAAGAAATCAAACGAAATACTTTTGCTGTAATTTAAAGTTTAAGGTTATCGGCTACAAAGAAGCGAGAAAATTTATTACAAATTCGAATGAAAGAAAAACTCTCCAGAGTTTACAATGATTTAGTGTACAGGGGTATGCCATAAATTTTGTACTTTAGATATTTTATTGTTGCTAGAGAGCTATTAAGAATAAGCTAAATGAAGAGAGTGGTTGCCGGATTATTTCGAACAAAAAAAAACTCTTGAACTTTAGGAACCGGGCGGTGTTAGGTAATATCTCAGAATTAGATTTACCAGGATGTTGTATTTTCACTAAATCGAAATAAACACCTTAAAATCGTTTATATATATTACCGACAATGGATGTCTACTTCTAATTATACACTTCACCACACTGTGGTACAGGGTATTATGTCTTTCTGCATATGTTTGTAACAGGCAAAAATAATCGAGATAGACTTATGGTTCCTTTTGAGAATATGCATAGAATCACTTTCTGAGTCGATTTATGCATGTCCGTCTGTCCGTCCATGTATTTTTGGTAACAAACTACAGGTCGCATTTATGATTTGGATGCAATTTGGCACAGGTCACTTTATTGTCCCAAGGACGAACCCTATTGAAATTGGAGAAAATCGGTCCACGTTTAGGCATAGCTCCCATATAAGGGTACCCCAAATTTTCGGTATTTTGTGGTTCTTGAGCACGTTTTTAACTGAATTCGCTGAAATTTGGTGCTTTGTGTTGTTATTGGGTAGCAAATCTCCCTACCAAAAATTATAAATAAAGGTCCATTTTTTCGGATATCCCCCATATAAGGATATCCCCAATTTTCGGTATTTTGAGATTCTTGAGCGCGTTTTTTAACTTAATTCGCTGAAATTTGGTACTCTGAGTTCTTATTGGGTAGCAAATCTCCTTACCAAAAATTATAAATAAATGTCAAATTTTTCGGATAGCCCCCATATAAAAGTGCACCCCATTTTCGGTATTTTTGGGGTTTTGATCGCATTTTTCGACCGAATTCGCTGAAATTTGGTACTTTGAGTTCTTATTGGGTAGCAAATCTCCCTACCAAAAATTATAAATAAAGGTCCATTTTTTCGGAGAGCCCCCATATAAGGGTACCCCCAATTTTCGGTATTTTCGGGTTCTTGGGCTCGTTTTATAACTGAATTCTCTGAAATTTTTTACATTGGGTTCTTATTGGGTACCAAATTACTCCACTAAAAATTATAAATATAGGTCCACTTTTTCTGGCAGTCCCCATATAACGGTACCCCATTTTTTTATTTTTGAGGTTCTGATCGTATTTTTTGACCGAATTAACTGTAATTTAGTACGTCGAGTTCTTATTAGGTAGCAAATCTATAAATCAATAATATTGGTCTATAAGTTATAACCAGTGAGCGGAGCAGTATAGTCGGACGGGGCCGACCATACGATACCCTACACAACTACCACGGAACTCAAATTTTCTGCGGATGTTTATTCCGAGTCTGGGCAATATTTCGTGATATTTGCACCCTCTTGCCCGATTAGAGTTAAACAACACCACTTCCTCACACTGACATATTTTCCGAATATTACGAGTATTCAGTACTGCTATTGTACAGATTCCCTTCACCGTGGGTTGTATTGTGATGTTCGGCTTTCATTTGTGGTCTATTGATCGACTCGAAATTAACACAAAAAATTAAGTTATCGGTTCAATTCATCCCAAAATTGTTATCTGATCATCACCGAAAATTATAGGCGTTGTCCTTGACCCTAACTGGAACCTCATGGAACATTTCAAATCGATCAGCGCTATAGTTTCGCCCTCTAGTGGGGTAATCGGTTACTAAATAATATACGAATACGGAGATACCTGTAAATATTTAGGTGTAACTCCCACATCCGAGCACATACAACAATATAATTGTATTAATTTAAAGATCAACCACTCCTCTTAGATATAATATCAACTTCTCGGGTCTATGTCCTTCAGGGTAAATATATACGCTATAAAATACAAATTTTGTAATTTTTCACACAAAAGTCAGGGTCCATTTGACCCGTTAAATATTGACCGATCTTTATAAAAACAGGCATGCTTATTCTTTGGCCCGATCCCCTTCTCCATGCAAAATGTCACGATGTTCGGCCCATAACTGCGGCCTCTGGAGCGACCAGAAAAACCGACAAAAAATTAGTATTTGGTCCATTTCATCCCCTAAATATTAACCGATCTTTCCCAAAAACAATAGGGGTCTTCATTAGCCAGGACCCATCCTACATGCAAAATTTCGAAGATTGGTCCATAACTGTGGTCTGTTTCGTGTTTACAAATTATAATGGACAGACAGACGGACGGACACACATGTCTAGATCGACTCAGCTAGTCGAGATATGACGATCGGTATACTTAAAGGTGGGTCTAGGACCAATATTTCGCGGCGTTACAAACTTTTGGGGCTGCACAAAGCTATAATACCCTGACAACATAGTTGTGTAGGGTATAAATATTGGTCATTTTTTCTGGTAGCCCCTAAATAAGGGTACCCCCCAATTTTCGGTATTTTGAGGTTCTAGAACCAAATTCTTTTTATACCCTTCACCACACTGTGTACAGTGTATTATGCCTTTGTGCATATGTTTGTAACAGGCAAAAGGAAACGAGAAAGACACATGGCTTCTTTTGAGAATATGTATAGAATCACTTTTTGAGTCGATTTAAGCACGAAATTTGGCACAGCGTAACAAATTAGGTCTAGAATAATGTGTGTTAAGTTTCCTAAAAACCTGTTCAGATTTATATTTATATTTATGATGCACCAAAGTCTCCATATATCTTCCGATTTGCACGAAATTTGGCACAGCGTAATGAATTATCTCTAGAATGATGTGTGTTAAGTTTCCTGAAAATCGGTTCAGATTTAGATATAGATCTCATATATATTTTCGTCCGATTGTGCACAATTTGCACTAAATTTGGCTCAGCGTAATGAATTAGGTCTAGAATGATGTGTGTTAAGTTTCCTGAAAATCGGTTCGGATTTAGATATAGCACCCATATATATTTTCGTTCGATTTAATGTAAATGGTGTACCAAAGTCCCTTAATATCTTTCGGTTTGCACTAAATTTGGCACAGCGTAATAAATTAGGTCTAGATGTGTGTTAAGTTTCCTAAATTCGCTTCAGATTTAGATATAGCTTCTATATCTGACCAAATGATCAATTTAGTATCGGTTGCAGAATGAGGTGTTTATGGTTCCAATTTCATTTTACTGGTCCTTTAAAAATGCGACGTCTGTTAGGATTCAGCTGTTCAATATACTCAAAGTGGTGAAGTGTATCATATAGTCGGCTCCGTCCGACTTTACTACTTTCCTTACTGGTTTTGAATATGTAATGGAATTTTTTTGAAACTTCAAAGCATTCAAGTACGAGGGCAGTTCGGAAAGTTCTTAGCCTAGCACAGAAAGCGCGATATAAACAGAAAAAAGTTAACTGTTTTGGAAACTTCCATCTCTGGTTTGAACGCATGTTAAATTTTGTTTCGATTTTCGAATTATTTTACAATGAAAGCACGCATTTCTAATTTTTCCATTGTAAAAAATTTGTCTTTTGTCTGCAGGCATATCGCTGCCGATGACATATAAGGGCGCACCCAATTTTGTGAGGTTTGAGCGCGCTTTTCAACTGAATTCGCAGTAATTTGGCACTACATATTGTCATTTGGTACCAACTCTGTCCCCTAAAACTTTAAAAGATACGTCCACTATTCCGGATAGCCCTCATATAACTTTACCCAGATTTTCAGTATTTTGAAGGGTTTTTTGAGAGTTTATTTTTCCAACCGAATTCGCATACGCCCTTCGCATTCTTATCAGGTACCAAATTTCTCGAGTAAAAATTATATATAGGTCCATTTTTTTCCGGTAGCCCCCATATAACGGTACCTCCAAATTTTTGTAACGTGACCAAAGTCACATACGTACAGTAACACCTATGATCGCTCTATCCACCATAGCAACGACGAAAATATTGACATTTATCGGCGACTTCTTCACTACAATATAATTTTCATTCACGTCGTTACACCGCAAACATTGGTATTTCAGGTTTCATCCACTGAGGGGTTTACCATTGCACAGTCTTGATATTTTGTACTGTGAGTGCATCACTGCAAATGCTATCATTCGCAATTCTTTTTGGTGGTTACCCATTGTGGCGGCTACAAAAGTACATACACACAGAAACTTCGGCTTACTGGTCCACACAGAGACTTCGGTTTACTTCTCCACACAAAGGCTTCGGTTTACTGTTCGTAGTTAGATATTGAAGTTTGGACGAGCACTTAGTCGATATTTATTACTAATCTGCCTCCACCCATCATTCCCGATCACAGTTAAACCGACGTAACAGCTCCGACAATCACCATTCCCGATCACCGTTGAATCATCGTTGCCTATCGTCGCCTTCGTTCACGATCATCGTTGAATCATCGTTGGCGAACGTCGTCTTCACCTACGGACAACCATAATCTTCGTAGCCACTCCCGATATTCACCAGTATATTAAGCCAATGCCACAAAAGTTTGCAAAACGTACTGAACTTAGTATAGCCTAACATGAGTGAAGTTTTGTTGAAATCTGCTCAGTTGCAGATATAGCTCCCATATATATTTTTGTCTAATTTTAGCTTACAATGCACTAATCACCACACGTGTGCCCGATTGACGCGAAATTTTGCACGTCGAACTAAAGTTTGTCTAGCCTTGCGTGTGTCATGTTTTGTTGAAATCAGATCAGGTTTAGATATAACTCCCATATATATTTTCGTGCGATTTTAAATAAATGTAGCACCAAAAAGTCAAAGTGGCGATTGGCACACAATTTTGTACAAAGTTCTAAAGTAATGAGTTGTTGGATATGAAGTTTGTTCTAAAACGTTGTCTATATCATTTGGTTAATTTATAGCTACGGAGTCGGTATATCTGATTTACTAATTTGTACCAGACGCCGCATTTTTAAAGGACCAGTAAAATGAAATTGGAACTATAAACACGTCATTCTGCAACCGATACTAAATTGTTCATTTGGTCAGATATAGAAGCTATATCTAAATCTGAACCGATTTCAGGAAACTTAACACACATCTAGACCTAATTCATTACGCTGTGCCAAATTTAGTGCAAACTGAAATATATTAAGGGACTTTGGTTCACCATTTACATTAAATCGGACGAAAATATATATGGGAGCTATATATAAATCCGAACCGATTTTCAGCGAGATTTGCTACCTAATAAGAACTCAGAGTACCAAATTTCAGCGAATTCAATTAAAAAACGCGCTCAAGAACCTCAAAATACCGAAAATTTTGAGGTACCCTTATATGGGAGCTATGCCTAAACGTGGACCGAATTTCTTCAATTGGATTCGTCCTTGGGCCAATTAAGTGACCTGTGCCAAATTTCATCCAAATCGGATCATAAATGCGACCTGTACTTTGTTAACAAAAATACATGGACGGACAGACGGACATTCATAAATCGACTCAGAAAGTGATTCTAAGCATATTTTCAAAAGGAACCATGGGTCGATCTCGATTATTTTTGCCTGTTACAAACATATGCACAAAGACATAATACCCTGTACCACAGTGTAGTGAAGGGTATAAAAAATCATGACTTGATTTTCTGTAGATATAGCCAGAAAATACAGTGGTGAAATAGTGTCAAAACTTATGAAAACGATAAGATGATTCTGATATTCCAAAACGGCCGGGCCTAGCAGAAAACTCATATTATGATAGGACCCGAAATAGAAGGGGCTATGGGTATATACCTAAAAAGGGATCAATATTTATAATTTTCAGTAGTGAAATTTAACAGCCAATGAGAAAACAATTTACTGCCAATTCGTTGTAAAATCTTGCCCAAAATTCCTAAAATACCAACTTGGGTACGGAGATGTAGGGATACCGTTATGTGGGGGCAACACTTAGACCTGGTTCAATATTAATAATTGCTGGTACGGACATGTTATATAAATTGAGAACCCAAAATACTTATTTACAGCCAATTCGGTTGAAAAACATGTAAAAAATCGTCAAAATACTGAAATTGTCAAAATACTGAATATGGTCAAAATACTGAAATTGTCAAAATACTGAATATGGTCAAAATACCGAATATAATTTTAAGTACTGAGAGAATGAGAACCCAAAATACAAAATTATTGTCCATTCCTAAATACAGAATATTGTGGAGAACGCAAAATACTAAATTACAGTTCATTCGGTTGAAAATGTGTCTAAAATCCCCAAAATACCTAATATTTTCCTAAAATATTAGGGATGCCGTTATAACGTTGCTATACCAAAACGTGTACAGATATATCTCATTTGCAGTACCAAACAAAATCCTCAAGATCCGCTTAGTTTGGAGGTACCTTCATATAAGGCTACCCGAAAAAATGGATCAATATTGATAATTTTTTTAAGAATAATTTTGATACCGAATAAGAACCCTGCAGATAAAAGACGATCTATGTGAATTTGTTTAGAGGCTAGAGTGATTACAACAGGCTGACTGACGGACCCCAGACGGACATGTTTAAATAGCAATAGAATTTTACGCTGCTCTAGAATTTATACTTTTTAAGGTCAGAAATGATTATTTCAATGAGTTACAAACGGAAAACCAAACTTAATATACCCTAAGTACTATGGTGGAGGCTATATGGATCCATTTTTACGTGCTTCCCACATTAAGGTATTTTTAAGGGTCTTCCATAAAAGTGCCTGTAATTCGTCTTCCCAGGCTCTTGTAAGATAAAAACATATTTGAAGAAAATCTGGCCTACGTTCGCTAGTGGCTTTTATGCCCAAAAGAAATTTTCCAACCCCAAACCATGACCTCCATAAGCATGCTGTGTATGTCCGTATATGTATAGAGTATATCAGGCTTATCCATTTCGTGTGCTCAAAAATAAATGGACCTATTTACTATTTGACAACGCAAACAATTATCGAAACATACTGCAGCAAGTACAAACGGATAACATAAAAGTAGACAAATACCGATAATTTTTGGTATTCATATTTGCTACAAAATTTAAATTTAAAGTGCAAAATTGCTGTCAATTAAGTTAAAAACGTATCCAAGCTTCCCAAAAACATTACAATGGGCGACAATATTAAAAAGTGAATCAATGTTGATTTTTCGTAGAATGATTTGCTACTAACCCAGAATTCAAAACACTAAATTGTAGCCAATTCGGTTGGAAACATGCCTAAATCCCTTAAACGCTGTACATAATATTGTGTCAAACGGACAAAACTTGGGGGGTTTGTGGCATAAATCTACTCAGAAGGTGATTCTATCTCGTGTCATTTTACATGTTACAAGCATATACACAAAGACAGTGTGGTGTACGAAGTGGGCAACCCTATACAAAATTTGGTATTTACGATTGGCGAATTTATTATTACAGTAATTTCTAAAACGTTTTGCTGTTTTGAATAAGCTAACCAATTCACATTTGATGTATATTAATAATTTATTATGTCTGACCACCAAATACATTTTATAACATTATGGGATACGATTTTAATGTCACAAACGTGCCAAGTACATCTCCCACATTCCTTCTACAAAAATGCAAATATGGGAAATTACAAAATTCTTTTAAAATCCCATTAAAAGAAATTTGAAATTTTTGTTATTTGCGAGCCCATTCATGATTTTTGGTACATAGGTTAAGAAATATATGCTGATTCGAAATCTGTTCGCGTTCACAAATTCGGATGAAATCTTGTATTTCTAAAATATATATAATGAATTCCTATGGGTTGTAATACGCGAATTTCATCACAAATAGTTAAATCCATTTGTTTTCTTTGCCTACTAGTCAAATCGCATTGAAATACGGTTTCATAGTCGCGAAAAACAAATAGAAGCATGAAGGTATATAAAAATAAACTAAATTAAGTTTTAATCAAATGAAACGTTTTTTTTATTGTTTTTATACCCATCACCACACTGTGGTACAGGGTATAATATATTTGTGCATATGTTTGTCACAGGCAAAAATAATCGAGATAGACCCATGGTTCCTTTTGAGAATTTGCATAGAATCACTTTCTGAGTCGATTTATGCATGTCCGTTTGTTCGTCCGTCCGTCCGTCCATGTATTTTTGGAACAAAGTACAGGTCGCATTTATGATCCGATTTGGATGAAATTTGGCACATGTCACTTATTTGGCCCAAGGACGAACCCTATTGAAATTGGAAAAAATCGGTTCAGATTTAGATATAGCTCCCATATATAGTTTAGTCCGAATTAATGTAAATGGTCCCTATATATCTTTCGATTTGCACGAAATTTGGTATAGCCCACTGAATTAAATGTAGAATGACGTCCGCTAAGTTTCTTGAAAATCGGTTCAGATTTAGATATAGCTTCCATATATAGTTTCGCCCGATTTAAGGTAAATGGTGTACCAAAGGCCCTATATATCTTTCGATTTGCACGAGATTTGGCATAGCCTACAGAATGAGGTCTAGAATGATGTGTGCTAAGTTTCGTGAAAATCGGTCCAGATTTAGATATAGCTCCCATATATAGTTTCGCCCGATTTTAGGTAAATGATGCACCAAAGTCCCTGAAAATCATTAGATTTGCACGAATTTTGGCATAGCGTTTTGACTTAAGTCTAGAATGATGTGTGCTTAGTTTCGTGAAAATCGGTTCAGATTTAGATATAGCTCCCATATATAGTTTCGCCAGATTTTAGGTAAATGGTGCACCAAAATCCCTGAAAATCATTTGATCTGCACGAATTTTGGCATAGCGTATTGAATTAAGTCTAGAATGATGTGTGCTAAGGTTTGTGAAAATCGGTTCAGATTTAAAAGTAGCTCCCATATATAGTTTCACCCGATTTTAGGTAAATGGTGCACCAAAGTCCCTGAAAATCATTTGATTTGCACGAATTTTGGCATAGCGTATTGAATTAAGTCTAGAATGATGCGTACACCTACTATATATATTCTCGTCCGATTTTAAGAAAATTGTGCACTATAGATCCACAGCTAGGCCGATTAACACAAAGTACTGAAATTAATATAAATTAATTTCGACTTTCATGTCAAAATTCCTTCAAAAAGGCGACGCCTTTTCGGATACATATGTAGAATATACCAAAGTGGTGAAGGGTATCATATAGTCGGCCCAGTCCGACTTTACTACTTTCCTTACTGGTTTAGTATAGTTAAGGGAATACGGGTTTGCTTTAATCTTCTAAAATATGCGACGTTTTTCTATTAAAATTCTTTTAAATGGTTGTTAAATATCGGTAGATTCATCTGATAAGAGTTTCGACTTTAAAAATGACTAAATATATTGCACTTACAATAAATAAAAATGATCAATATTAAAAAGCATGCAATTCGCGTATTCGTTGAAATCTGTTGCTGCGCATTCGGTTTTCGTATAAATCGCATTTTTCGATGTTTCATTCAGCGGCCAAAGTGTGTCGCTCTTGGCACTTTACTATGCCAAAACCCTAAAAGTGGCAAAAAATAACGCAAAGTGCGCATCAGGTTTCAGTAATCTCCTATGAAAATACACAAAAGGACACCTATTTTAAAAGGATGGGTTAAGAACCACGGATGTGCCGACACAATCGATTTTGGATAAAATACGCATATTATTCGCGTATCGATATATTTTTGCCCTATTTTTTAAACAGATTCGCGAATATGACAATACAAACATGAATGCATGTAAAAGCAATTCGAAGAAAAACACGATTATTGCGCGAATTTGTCAAAATACGTTTTAGCAGTTTTTCCTATATCCGCCGTTTTATTTAGCCCATTATTCTACAATTCAAAATGTCAGCATCCATTTTGGGTGTATGCAGTAATTATATCGAAAAGACATACATTAGAACAATATTGTTTATGTTATGGGTATTCTGCAACTTAGTCACTGAAATCAGGAAAGAACACAAAAAAACTCGTTGGCTTCAACACATTTTCACCTATTTTTTTACAATACCACCATCACAGCTTCTACGCAACTTATTATTTATTACCAATATTTTAAGATTTTGACAAGAACACTTCATTTTTATACCCATCACCACACTGTGGTACAGGGTATTATGTCTTTGTGCATATGTTTGTAACAGGCAAAAATAATCGAGATAGACCCATGGTTTCTTTTGAGAATATGCATAGAATCACTTTCTGAGTCGAATTATGCATGTCCGTCCGTCTGTTGGTGTTAATTTTTAAACAAAGTACAGGTCGCATTTATGATCCGAATTGGATGAAATTTGGCACAGCTCATTTGTTTGGCCCAAGGACGAACCCTATTAAAATTGGGAAAAATGGTTCAGATTTAGATATAGCTCCCATATATATTTTCGTCCGATTTAAGGTAAATGGTGCACCAAAGTCCCTACATATCTTTCGATTTGCACGAAATTTGGCACACCGTACTAAATTAGGTGTAGAATGATGTGTGCAAAATTTCGTGAAAATCGGTTCAGATTTAGATATAGCTCCCATATATAGCTTCGCCCGATTTTAGGTAAATAGTCCACTAAAATCCCTGGAAATCTTTTGATTTGCACGAATTTTGGCAGTGGGTACTGAATTAAGTCTATATTTTCATCCGATTTAAGGTAATTGGTGCACTAAAGACCCACATATTTTTCGATTTGCCCGAAATTTGGCATAGATATAGATCCCTGAATTGCATCTAGAATTATGTGGCTAAGTTTCATGAAAATCGGTTCAGATTTAGATCTAGCTAACATATATAGTTTCCCCCGATTTTAAGTAATTGGTGCACCAAAGTCCCTGGAAATCTTTTAATTTGCACGAATTTTGGCATAGCGTAATGAATTAGATCTAGAATGAATTTCGTGAAAATCGGTTCAGATTTAGAGATAGCTCCCATTTGTATTTGCATCCGATTTTAAGTAATTGGTGCATCAAAGCCCCTAAAAATCATTCGATTTGCACGAAATTAGTCTCTGGCAAGTTTCCCTGAAATCGGTTCAAATGTATATATATAACAAAAACACGTCGTCTGTTAGGATACATATGTAGAATATACCCAAGCTGGTGAAGGGTGTCATATAGTCGGCCCCGTCCGACTTTACTACTTTCCTTACTGGGTTAGAAATAAGTTTAAATTATATGCAATATGTTCATATTTCGCGAGTTATAACCTTGCAAACCTCAGTTTCGAGGAATTTTGTAAGGGTTTTTGTAATTTCCCATATACACATTCAAATTCCGCACTTAATTCCCTACATTTCCATTGCAATTTTGCCAAGATATTAACGTATTACGAACTTCATATGAGTGTGTGTATGAATGTGCCGACTTGAACGAAATTCATTTCCCTTGATTTCTTTTAATTATCGCCAATAAAAACACTTTAATATTCATAAATTTATGTTATTGGGTCACATTTACGGTTGATTTTAATTATAATGAAACATGTTTTCATTTGAAGTGGCCGTAGTACTTATTGCGACAGAAATGCCGTACTTGTTGTAGCCGTATGCATTTCAATGAGAAGTAAGTTAACTCTCCCTAACATGCAAGGCTATTGTTTAAATGGGGCCCTATAAAATAAGCTGTAAGGATTTTTAAATTGATTTCTCTAAGTAATAAAAACTTCACTAGAAATGTTTCTCTCCTAATGTGATATAGAGTGTAAAGCAGTAATTAAATGGCCCCAATCTTCATCATGAAGTGGGGTGATTAATAAATGTTTCATTCCTTTGCAACACCTTGAAATGAATATTCAGCGGTAAACTCATAAAGTAGAAATATTTACAAAACAATTCCAATCAAGAAGCCATATCCGTCTGTCCTGAATCATTTGAATATTTTAGCTGCTCTTTCAACCGAAGGCGCTGTAATTCGACAATCCGAGTTTTTGGAGAGTAATAAAAACATGTTGCCAGAGACCAATATATATCCGTGTTTATATGTAGCCACCATAAAAATGTTCCACCCAATTTTGTAAATTTTAAAGGTTTGTAATCGTATTATAAAACCGAAGAGGCTGTAATTTGAAATTCCGGATTCATAGCAGAAACAAAACGAAGACATTATATTTACGCTCCACAATTTCACTTATAGTTGTGGTTCTAAATGCATTTTAGAAGTTCATTTTGATAGAGGTCTATGCTTTCACAATACCCTTCATCACACTGTGGAATCGAAATAGACCCATGGTTACTTTTGAGAATATGATCATATCATTTACGAACCCTATTGACATTGGAGAAAATCGGTTCAGATTTTGATATAGCTCCCATATATATATTTTCGTCTGATTTTATGTAAATAGTGCACCGAAGAGCCTAATTTTGTTTGATTTACATGAAATGATGCAGAGGATACTGAATTCAGTTTAGAATGATGTGCAATAATGTTTGTAAAAATCGGTTCAAATTGAAATATAGCTCCCATATCAATGGTTAAACGTGAAATGGCAATATGTCCACTTTTTCTAGAAATTCAGATGTTGATACAGACAGGTTCAAAAAATAAAAAGTACAAGTGCAAATAGTAAACCAGTAAGTATTAGTAAGTATTAAAATCTGAACCGAGTTTCAGATTCATCATCAGCCATCATCGTTCATCATTCTAGACTTAATTTAGTACGTCATGCAAATTTCGTGAAATCGAAAGATATATAGGGGCGAAAATATATATGGGAGCTATATCTAAATCTGACCCGATTTTCTCTAAACTTAACACACATCATTATAGGTTCAATTCAGTACTCTATGCCAAATTTCGTGCAAATCGAGATATATATATAGTGACTTTGGTGCACCATTTACATAAAATCGGACAAAACTATATATGGAAGCTATATGTTAATCTGAACCGATTTTCACGAAACTTGGCACACATCATTCTGGACGTAATTCAGTACCCTATGCCAAATTTCGTGCAAATCGAGAGATATATAGGGACTTTGGTGCACCATTTACATAAAATCGGACAAAACTATATACGGGAGCTATATCTAAATCTGGACCGATTCTCACGAAACTAAGCACACATAATTCAGTAGTCTGTGTTAAATTTCGTGCAAATCGAGAGATATATAGGGACAACCATATACACAAAGACAATACCCTGTACTACAGTGTGGTGGAGGGTATACAAAGAGGGTTATAGGAAAATTCCCCTAAAAGGGAGCGAATATTAATAATTTTTGGGAGGGATGTTTGTTACCATATACGACTACAAAAAACCAAATTATAATAACCCGAAAATGTACATATATGGAAAAAAATGGACCTATATTTATAATTTATAGTGGAGAGATTTGCTACCTAATAAGTACTCGACGTACTAAATTACAGTCAATTCGGTAGAAAAATACAAGAACCCCAAAATACCGAAAATTGGTTGTACCCTTATATGGAGACTATCCGAAAATATGGACCTTTATTTATAATTTTTGGTAGGGAGATTTGCTACCAAATAAGAACTCAAAGCACCAAATTTCAGAAAATTCAGTTATAAAACGCCCCCAAGAATTCCAAAATACCGAAAATTGGGGAAGCCCTTATATGGGGGCTATCCGAAAAAATGGACCGTTATTTATAATTTTTGGTAGGGAGATTTGCTACCCAATAAGAACTCAAAGTACCAAATTTCAGGGAATTCAGTTAAAAAACTCGCTCAAAAACCTCAAAATACCGAAAATTTGGGGGTACCCTTATATGGGAGCTATGCCTAAACGTGGACCGATTTTCTCCAATTTCAATAGGGTTCTTGGATCAATTAAGTGAAGTCCTTGGACCAATTAAGTGACCTGTGCCAAATTTCACCTAAATCGGATCATAAATACGACCTGTGCTTTGTTAACAAAAATACATGGACGGACGGACAGACGAACGGACAGACGGACATGCATAAATCGACTCAGAAAGTGATTCTATGCATATTCTCAAAAGGAACCATGGGTCTATCTCGATTATATTCGCCTGTTACAAACATATGCACAAAGACATAATACCCTGTACCACAGTGTGGTGAAGGGTATAACTATGGCCTATTGCCTTTACATGTTAAGCCAGCGATTATTTGTTCATCTGATCTTGTACTAATGGTGCCTGTGTTTGTCCCATATACACGAAATTTGGTATAGGGTATTGAGTCTAGAATGTTTTGTGTTACGTTTGAAATTGGTTCAGATTTGGATATTTTGTCCCATACAATCGGACACCATACTTCCGATTCGATTTGCACGTATTTTGTTTAGAAAATAGAATTGAGTCTTGAATGACACGAGTTAAGGGAACCCCCCCCCATTCTCGATTTTATTTTTTCAAGATTTTCAATGGGCTGGTAAATCAATACCAATGCTTGTTAAGGTTTGTAACTTTACACATATACAATTGAAGATTTAAAAGAGAAGAAAAATAATTTACAACAACATTTTGTTATTGTTTTGTTGTTGTTTTTTGTAATTAAAGAAAAGTCCTTATTTTTGATGGCGGGCATGATAACTCTCACTGGAACATCGGAATCCGAAAATTCCAACGGTGTTAGAAAGAGTACATGTCTGGCTCTCGTATGAACTAGGATTATTGACTTCGCTCTAAAATTAACAAAATGGTGGACCTTTGAAAAAATATTTTTGCAAAATCGCCGATTTTTGACCAAAAACCAAGTTAAAAAATAAGGAAGATCTTCACCGATTGGCTTTATCCTAGTTCATACGAGAGCTATACACTCCCAGAGAAACGTTGCAAAATTTGGAACCGATTGGATTATTAGTTTTTGAGTTATCGTGCCCGCCATTCGCAAAAAAATGTTTAGAGAAAAACGCGTTTAAAGTTTGAGAAGCCCTTCAGCCGTCACTTGATGTGGACACAATAAATCGGATATATCTTCAAGAGTTCTTGAGATTTTCACTTGAAATTTTGTAGAGACATTCCTTAATCAGTGTAGATTCGAATTATGTCAACAAAAATTTTGACCCCGAGAATGGGGGGGGTCCCCTTAAGTTAATTCATGTAAGTTGTGAACCAGATAAAAACCGTTTCTCCGATCAAGATACAATTTTGCACAGCTCATTGTGCTGTAACATAACAAATGGTGTGTGTGTGTCACTGTTGCTTAAGGGAACCCCCACCCCATTCCGAATTTTAATTTTTCAAGATAATGGGCTGGTAAATGGATACAAATGCTTGTTAAGGTTTGTATCTTAGCACATATATAATTGAAGATTTAAAAGAGAAGAAAAATAATTTACAAAAAAATTTTGTTATTGTTTTGTTGTTGTTTTTTGTAATTAAAGAAAAGTCTTTATTTTTGATGGCGGGCATGATAACTCCTCACTGGAACATGGGAATCCGAAAATTCCAACGATGTTAGAAAGGGTACATGTCTGGCTCTTGTATGAACTAGGATTATTGACTTCGCTCTAAAATTAACAAAATGGTGGACCTTTGAAAAAATATTTTTGGAAAATCGCCAATTTTTTACCAAAAACTAAGTTAAACCAGTAAGGAAAGTAGTAAAGTCGGACGGGGCCGACTATATGATACCCTTCACCACTATTTGTATATTAAACAGGACTATAACATAAAATTGGATGAAAAATATGTGATAGTTATCTAAATGTGAATCTACCTAGATCTATCCATAATGTTTGTCAATCGACTTCAAACAAATATAAATAGGTCATCCGTTGGGCTATGTCTGCACTTCTAGAAAACGCAACTAATTCTATGCTCAATTTTGTAAGTTGTGCAAAATTTGATGTCAATCTGACTAACATGAGGAGTTTGATGCCCAATTTATTTGAAATCGGGCAAAAATATATATGGAAGCTCTATCCAAATATTGAGGGATGTCAGACAAACTTGTCACAGGTTAGGTTATACTAATTTCAGAACGTTTTGTTCCTATTGATTCCTTAGTACGTCAATTACTTAAAATCAATCTATAATAAAAGGGAGCTATATCTAAATCTGGACCGATTTTCACGAAACTTGGCAGATATCATTCTAGGCTCAATTAAGTACGTTATGGCAAATTTCGTGCAAATCGAAGGATATATAGGGTTTTGGTGCACCATTTACATGAAATCGGACGAAACTATATATGGGAGCTATATCTAAATCTTGACCTATTTTCACGAAACTTGGCAGACATCATTCTAGACTCAATTCAGTGCGTTATGCCAAAATTTGTGCAAATCGAAAGATATTTAGCGACTTTGGTGGACCATTTACCTCAAATCGGACGAAACTATATATGGGAGCTATATCTAAATCTGGACCGATTTTCACGAAACTTGGCAGACATCATTCTAGAGCTAAATGATTAGGCTGTACCAAATTTCGTGCAAATCGAAAGATATATAGGGACTTTGGGGCACCATTTACATGAAATCGGATGAAACTATATATGGGAGCTATATCTAAATCTGGACCGATTCTCACGAAACTTGGCAGACATGATTCTAGACCTAAATAATTAGGCTGTACCGAATTTCGTGCAAATCGGAAGATATATAGGGACTTTGGGCACCATTTACATAAAATCGGACGAAACTATATATGGGAGATATATCTACATCAGGACCGATTTTCATGAAACTTGGCAGATATCATTCTAGGCTAAATTAAGTACGTTATGCCAAATTTCGTGCAAATCGAAAGATATATAGAGACTTTGGTGCACCATTTACATGAAATCGGACGAAACTATATATGGGAGCTATATCTAAATTTCGACCGATTTTCTCGAAAGTTGGCAGAAATCATTCTAGGCTCAATTCAGTACGTTATGCCAAATTTCGTGCAAATCGAAAGATATATAGGGACTTTGGGGCACCATTTACATTAAATCGGACGAAACTATATATGGGAGCTATATCTAAATCTGGACCGATTTTCTCGAAACTTGGCAGACATCATTCTAGACCTAAATGATTAGGCTGTACCAAATTTCGTCCAAATCCCAATTTCAATAGGGTTCGTCCTTGGGCCGAATAAGTGACCTATGCCAAATTTCATTAAATTCGGATCATAAATGCGACCTGTACTTTGTTTACAATTTAACATGGACAGACAGACAGACGGACGGACGGACATGCATAAATCGACTTAGAAAGTGATTCTATGCATATTCTCAAAAGGAACCATGGGTCTATCTCGATTATTTTTGCCTATTACAAACATATGCACAAAGACATAATACCCTGTACCACAGTGTGGTGAAGGGTATAAAAATAAGGAAGATCTTCACCGATTGGCTTTATCCTAGTTCATACGAGAGATATACACTCCCAGAGAAACGTTGCAAAATTTGGAACCGATTGGATTATTAGATTTTGAGTTATCGTGCCCGCCATTCGCAAAAAAAATGTTTAGAGAAAAACGCGTTTAAAGTTTGAGAAGCCCTTCAGCCGTCACTTGATGCTGACACAATAAATCGGCTATATATTCAAGAGTTCTTGAGATTTTCACTTGAAATTTTGTAGAGACATTCTTTAATCAGTGTAGATTCGAATTATATCAACAAAAAATTTGACCCCGAGAAGGGGGGGGGGTCCCCTTAAATAGTTCCAGATTAACATATAGCTCCAATACATAAATGTGTTCGATTTCTTACAAATGGTACACCAAAGAACCTAACTCTGCCCAATTGACATGAAATTTTTCATAGATATCAGAATGGGATTTGTATGGGTTGATCTAAATTGATTCAAATATCCATGTAGATTACATATTTAATTTCATCCGATACCAGTTCAATGGTCCTCCAAAGATGATATGTTTGTTCTATCAACAGGATATTGTACATATGGGCATCTCTTGTGTACCAAAAGTGTTGAAGTGTATCATATATTGGGCCCATCCGTCGTTTGATCTTTCCCTACTGGTTCATTCCTCGAAATAGTCTCTTTAGATCCTATAGAGGTCATTCTTGATTCAGAAAAAATTCTTGGTAACATGTATAAAGTATACATTATACCAATTTTTTACCTTTTTTTCTTGTTTATCATTACTCGTTCCATCAAATGATACTACAATTTTATATATATGTTGTCCAATCGATTACATAAAGATCCAGTCCTTTCCCATTACATCGGAAGTCTTAGCCACACAATACCCTGTAGTCGAAACCTAAAGTTTTATATTTTCTGTTTCAAATATACCTCATGTATTTATAATTTGGATATTTATCATTTATGAAATTCCTTTAATAATACTATATTACATTAATCCGTCCCTGTTTCATTTCATATTCACGATGTATTCAAGCTGTGTATAACCGCTACTTGTATTCACTCATTTGTTGAATGTTATAATAATTTACATTACGTGACCACATGCAATTTTTTTCCTTTTTTGCCCTAGACTCGTTCATTCGAGTGTGGTGGCCTCTACGGGAGAAAAAAATGAAGCAAAAACGAAATTTATGCATGGCGGTTATTTTAAGGACCTCCATACATGCGATTAATTATTAAATACAAAGAAAAAAAATGTTGCGATACAAAAAGGTTAATACAACTACGGCTGAAATGTGGAAAATCTCTACCACAATCTCGTCGAATTCAGAGCAGTAACAGCAAACATGTTGGTGAGGGTCAGCATACTTCATTATTTATTTTAATTTTTTGTTTTATGCATAATTAAAAATTATGTTGTAATCTTAATTAGGTACAACTTTGCATTTGTGAAATTAAGTATAAACATGCATACAACACATTTTTTTAGAATTAACCAGTAAGGAAAGTAGTAATGTCGGATGAGAACGACTATATGATACCCTTTACCACTTTGGCTATACGCAAGCAATGTATCCTAATAGACCTCGCATTTTTGAAGGGACATTGACATGAAATTGCACTTAAACTAAATTAAAAATGTGATAGATGTCTATATCTGAACCGAATTAACCCTACGATCAATAACCGGGTACACTGACGATTTAAAAATTCTATGTCCGTCTGCCTGTTGTAATCACTCTAGTCTCTAGGTACAATGGGCTGTTATTGGGTGTCAAATGTCTCCACTAAAAATTATATGTTTCGGTCCATTTTTTCTGGTAGTCCCACTAATAACATTACACTGAGCGAATTTAAGACCGTGCGTGTCCAAGTTGACCACTAGCTGTATTGATACACTACTGACACTGTATGTGTTCATTTTGTACACGAATTTTTGGGAATTTGGCGTTCTTGAGCACGTTTTTCAACCGAATTTGCTGAAATTTGGTACAACGGGTAACAAATCTCTCCGAAAAATAAATTATTAATATAGGACCACTTTTTCCGGTAGTCCCTTATAACGGTACGCCCTAATTTTCAGAATTTTGGGGGTTTTTATCGCATTTTTCGACCGATTTGGCTGTAATTTAGTACTTTGAGTATTTATTGGGTAGAAAATCTCTCCACAAAAAAATTATAAATAAAGGTACATTTTTTCGTATAGCCTCCATATAAGGGTACCCCCAATTTTCGGTATTCTGTGGTTCTTAAGCGCGCTTTTCAACCGAATTCGCTGAATTTGGTATTTTGTAGTCGCATGTGACAACGAATTTCCCCACCAAAAATTACTAATATTCGCCCCTTTTAGGGGTAGTTCCTTTTTATACCCTTCACCACACTGTGGTACAGAGTATTATGTATTTGTGCATATGTTTGTAACAGGCTAAAGGAAACGAGATAGACACATGGTTCCTTTTGAGAATATACATGAAATCACTTTCTGAGTCGATTTATGCATGTCCGTCCAGACTTTCGCTTCGGCTTAAGTACTGGTTTCTTACTGACGGGGCATGGCTCTCTCAATGCTTGTCTGCATAAAAGAGGCCTGTCCCAGACGGATTTATGTGGGTGCGGGATGACCGAGGACTGGAAGCATATACAGACGGAATGCTGTTACTATGATGACATTAGAGATTTAGCAAGTATGGGTATATCGAATGGAGGGGCGGGGTGGGATTTCAGTAGGGCACTTGAAGACGATCGGACCTTTTGTTGTTTAAGTAGTTTTGCTCGTGAAGCATTTAGGAGAAGGACAGTACTTAGTGGAGGTGGTCTTCGTACATAGCCCCCTTGCAGTTGGGTTAGGTCGGTTGTACCGGGTGGTGGTGGGTAGGTGCACCGGGTGGTGCTGGGTAGGTGCACCGGGTGGCGGTGCTGGTCTTGCATCGTGGGTGGTTCGTGGTTTCCACTTATGTGCTTCACTCGTCCTGTAGATGTAGTGTAGGCTGTCCGTTAGGGCAGTTTTGTTCATTGTTTGTGTTGGGATGTCCGATGCCGCGGTCCTTTGGGCGATTTGTGTATTTGTCACTGCTTGTGGCTAGGTTTTTCCTTGCCACTTGCGGTTATCGCCGTTGTTTATTTTGCTTTGGGATACCAGCCCGGACGTGCGTCAAACTGGGAGAGGCTGCGGGCTCGAGCCTGAGCGGAGGTTTTCCGTACCGCGGGTGTCAGGTGCCCCTGGATTATTGGTCCAGCCTGACAGTTGGTGTGGCCCCCTGGGAAGTACTTCGGTGCTGGTGCGCTGGTGGTCGATTTTCCGCCTGTGGCTCAGCCACTGTGAGTTAGGCCAATAGGCAGGTACTCACATAAAACTTTTCAAGATACTGTCTGTCTGCCCATGTTAATTAACTATTTTTATATAAACCTTACTGGTTTATATAAAGATAGTGAGCTGATTTGTTCCGTTTGTTGGGGTTGGCCCCATATAGGCGTATTCTGTCATATTGTGGGGGATAGTCGTTACTCGAAATAGTCAGTTTTTACCATAGTTAGTTTTAACCTGGCGATAATGAAATATATCGGCAGGCATTTAGGCATCTCCTTCATATAGTGATACCTCCTAAAAGAAAGAATTGAGATACAAAACTAAAATATTGAGGCACAGCTCTTATATAATGATAACGTCAAATATTTGCTAATTCCTAGTTATGTAATCAATATTGGTCCCCCTTGAGGCATAGCCTCATATTGCTATGATCTCTAAATTTCAGTAGTTTGAGGATTTTATACATATGTTCCACTCTAACAAGTGTTATCAATATTTGTCCACGTTTGGGGCTTTTCAGATTTTAGGAAAAATCTCCATGTATTTGGTGTACATAATGGTTTACATAAATCGGTTTGTAGATCGGTATAGGTCCACTTTTTGGTATGTTCCCGATATTTTAATTTCAAGTACCTTTCCGTATACCTATGGTGGAGGGTATACAAAGTTCAGCCCGAACTTAATGGTTTTATACCCTTCACCACACTGTGGTACAGAGTATTATGTCTTTGTGCATATGTTTGTAACAGACAAAAATAATCGAGATAGACCCATGATTCCTTTTGAGAATATGCATAGAATCCCTTTCTGAGTCGATTTATGCATGTCCGTTCGTCTGTCCGTCTGTAAATGCTGCACCAAAGTCCCTGAAAATCATTTGATTTACACGAATTTTGGCATAGCGTATTGAATTAAGTCTAGAATGACGTGTGCTAAATTTCGTGAAAATCGGTTCAGATTTAGATATAGCTCCCTTATATAGTTTCGCCCGATTTAAGGTAAATGGTGTATTAAAAATGTATCCCTATATATCTTTCGATTTGTACGACATTTGGTATTTCCTGAAAATCGGTTCAGATTTAGATATAGCTCCCATATAGTTTAGCCCGATTTTAGGGAAATGGTGCACCAAAGTCCCTGAAAATCATTTAATTTGCACGAATTTTGGCATAGCCTACTAAAATAGGTCTAGAATGACGTGTGCTAAGTTTCGTGAAAATCGGTTCAGATGTAAATATAGCTCCCATATATAGCTTCGCCCGATTTTAGGTAAATGGTCTACCAATGTCCCTTTATATCTTTCGATTTGCACGAAATTTAGTATAACGTACGGAATTGAGCCTGGAATTATGTCTGCCAAGTTTTGAGAAAATCGGTCCAGATTTAGATATAGCTCCCATATATAGTTTCGTCCGATTTCATGTAAGTGGTGCACCAAAGTCCCTATATATACTTCGATTTGCACGAATTTGAGCCCGGAATGATGTCTGCCAAGTTTCGAGAAAATCAGTGCAGATTTGGATATAGCTCCCATATATAGTTTCGTCCGATTTCATGTAAATATTGCACCAAAGTCCTATATATCTTTCGATTTGCACGAAAATTGGCATAACGTACTGAACTGAGCATAGAGTGATGTCTGGCAATTGTCGTGAAAATCAGTTGAGATTTAGTACAAAATTGAATAACGTAGTTGCGTTTTCTAGAAGTACAGACATAGCCCAACGGATGACCTATTGATATTTGAAACATATATCGATTTACATACTTTTGTCCCATTGTAACAAACGAATGACATGTTTATGTATAGATCTAGGTCGAATCACATTTAATTAAATATCACATATTTTATTTGTTACAATTTCATATTAATAGTGCTGTTTAATATGCCCATAGTGGTGAAGGGTATCATATAGTCGGCCCCGTCCGACTTTACTACTTTCCTTACTGGTTTTTTACTTGTTATTTTATAAGCATTGTAATTATGAGCTCTGTTGTCATGATATCATAACAACATATGAAATGCCATCTATTGGAAATTGTTGGCGTATCAATTACCTTATCTTTATACGTTAATGGCTTTGTTAACCATTGTTTTTCAATGTAAGCAAAGACATTCACCCGGCATTTATTGTAGGCTGGCAATTCGTTATGCAAAATTTATAGGAACGGGTCAGAACACTACTTTGTTTATAGATGGCGCTAGCAGTCATTTTAATACTCTTCATCACATCTATAAATAAAGTACATAATAATCAGAGTAAAATTCTATGGCGATTTAGCAATGTCCGTCTGTCCATCTTTTGAAATACACTATTAAGGGAACCCCCCCCCCATTCTCGATTTTATTTTTTCAAGATTTTCAATGGGCTGGTAAATCAAAACCAATGATTGAAGATTTAAAAAAGAAGAAAAATAATTTACAAAAAAATTTTGTTATTGTTTTGTTGTTGTTTTTTGTAATTAAAGAAAAGTCCTTATTTTTTATGGCGGGCATGGTAACTCCTCACTGGAACATCGGAATCCGAAAATTCCAACGGTGTTAGAAAGAGTACATGTCTGACTCTCGTATGAACTAGGATTATTGACTTCGCTCTAAAATTAAGAAAATGGTGGCCCTTTGAAAAAATATTTTTGAAAAATCGCGGATTTTTTACCAAAAACCAAGTTAAAAAATAAGGAAGATCTTCACCGATTGGCTTTATCCTAGTTCATACGAGAGCTATACACTCCCAGAGAAACGTTGCAAAATTTGGAACCGATTGGATTATTAGTTTTTGAGTTATCGTGCCCGCCATTCGCAAAAAAATGTTTAGAGAAAAACGCGTTTAAAGTTTGAGAAGCCCTTCAGCCGTGACTTGATGCTGACACAATAAATCGTATATATCTTCAACAGTTCTTGAGATTTTCACTTGAAATTTTGTAGAGACATTCTTTAATCAGTGTATATTCGAATTTTGACCCCGAGAATGGGGGGGGTCCCCTTAAACAAAAATCTCTTTATTTATGTTAAAACTTCGAAATATTAAGCGTACATTGCTACATTTTCGGCATTCAAAGGTTTTAAACAACACAGAAAATGAGCCCCATATAAAGGGCCCAACCCATTTGGGTAGGTGAATTTTCCATCAAAGTGTCTCTAATTCGCTGTAGTATAGATCCATGAGTGGTTGAAAACTTCATTTAAAGTAGTTGTCAGTATGCTAGAGGGCATAAAATGTTGGGCTCGATAATAGTTATAGACTTTCTACTTCCAACAAATATTTGACTATATACAAACAATAGTTAATATGATACTACGTTGTAAAAAAAAATTAAATAGCCTACACCTAATTCAAATAAAACAAGTAAGTAAATTCGGACGGGCCGACTATATGATACCCTTCACCACTATGGGTATATTAAACAGGACTGTTAATATGAAATTGGATGAAATAAAATATGTGATATTTATCTAACTGTGAATCGACTTCAAACAAATATCAATAGGTCATCCGTTGGGCTATGTATGTACTTCTGGAAAACGCAACTACATAATTCTATGTTCAATTTTGTACGTTGTGCAAAATATGATGTCAATCTGACTAACATGAGAAGTTTTATGTCCAATTTACTTAAAATCGGGCTGGAAAATAAATCTGGACCGATTTTCACGAAACATGACAAATATCACTCTGACAAACATCACTCGCTCAATTCAGTACGTTATGCCAAATTTCGTGCAAATCGAAAGATATATAGGGACTTTGGTGCACAATTTACATAAAATTGGACGGAACTATATATGGGAGCTATATCTAAGTCTGGACAGATTTTAACTTAACTTCGCAGACATCACTTAATGCTCAGTTCATTACGTTATGCCAAATTTGGTGCAAATCGAAAGATATATAGCGACTTTGGTGCACCATTTGCATGAAAACGGACGAAGCTATATATGGGAGATATATCTAAATCTGGACCGACTTTCTCTAAACTTGGCAGACGTCACTTTAGGCTCAATTCAGTACGTTATGCCAAATTTGGTGCAAATCGAAAGATATATAGGGACTTTGGTGCACCATTTACATGAAATCGGACGAAACTATATATGGGACCTATATCTAAATCTGGACCGATTTTCACGAAACTTGGCGACATCATTCTAGGTTCAATTTAGTACGTTGCACCAAATTTCGTGCAAATTGGCAGATATATAGGGTCTTTAGTGCACCATTTACCTTAAATCGGACGAAACTATATATGGAAGCTATATCTGAATCTGGACCGATTTTCTCGAAAACTGGCAAACATCACTCTAGGCTCAATTCAGTACATTATGCCAAATTTCGTGCAAATCGAAAGATATTTAAGAACATTGATGCACCATTTACCTTAAATCGGACGACAATATATATGGGCGCTATATCTAAATCTGAACCGATTTTCAAGAAACTTGGCACACATCATTCTAGGCCTTATTCAGTAGTCCCCTTTAGGGACTTTGGTGCACCATTGGGAGCTATATCTAAATCTGATCCAATTTTTCCGCAAATTTCAATAGGGTTCGTCCTTGGGCCAAATTTCATCCTATTCGAATAATAAATGCGACCTGTACTTTCTTTACAATTTAAAATGGTCAGACGGACGAACGGACGGACATATGTAAATCGACTTAGAAAGTGATTCTATGCATATTCTCAAAAGGAACCATGGGTCTATCGCGATTCCTTTTGCCTGTTACAAATATATGCACAAAGACATAATACCCTGTACCACAGTGTGGTGAAGGGTATAAAAAATAATTTCAATAAAAATCTATATTTTATGTACTGGCATATATTCGATATGACCAAAAATATTGTCACCCCGCCTGTCTACCATCACTTTCTAATTGTTAAAAACCTGTTCATTTATTATAGTCTCTTCCAATTTTAATTTGAATACAATTGTTTCAGATCATAACTTCAATGAAGATCAATTTAGCATATCTTGTTTTAGCATATAGGGGCATTTAATACTAAAATACACGTTGAATAATATTTATTACTCAGATTTAAAAATATGCATAATAATGTGTTTTACAATTGAAAACGATAATCTCAACATCATTCTATCAGTATCAGACTTACACTTCGCACAAGCAGTTCACAAATGCGGACAAATTGCAAATTGAATTATTACGAACAAAACCCGCAACACCAAGATGACGCATATTTTACAAATATTTGTTGTCATAATAACACTTAGGCTCGGTCTAGTGTTCGGTGATCAGAGGTATGTAGGTTCCCACGCGACTCATGTACATCTATTAAGTTCTGAAGTCACGTGATTTATATTTCTTGTTTTTTTTTTTTCTCTCTCTCTCCCTTTTGCGTTCGCTGCAGTCACTATTCTATCATTGCCCCCGGCACACTTAAATCAAATCGTAAATATAGTGTTGTTGTAACGCTACACAATGCCACCGAACCGGCTACAATACGTTGTGGTATTATTGGACCATCATACAATCAAACTGAAAATATTGTTCTACAACCATTCGAATCGCAACAAATCGATTTTATGCCAACAAAACTGAAACGAGGTACCCACATGTTTTACGCCGAAGGTTTGAATGGGTTGTCATTTAAAAATGAAACTTTGTTGTATGTGGAGGAGAATGCCGGTCCAAAAATATACATACAAACTGATAAAGCTATCTATAAGCCATTAGATTTGGCGCAATTTCGTGTTGTTATCCTTGATGAACATACAAGACCGTTGAACGTCACTGAACCGATTCGTGTGGAGATAATGGTAAGTTTGGCAAATTAAATGAGAACATAATTAAAACATGATGAAACCTGACAATGCCTCTATTTATGACCGTCTGTCTGTGCATGTATGCTTTGTCCGAGTAATAACTAATGATGTAACGGTAACACTGTGCAAAGACATAGAAACCGTAAAGACTAGACAAAGTGCATTTTGACGAAATAGTTTATTAAAAAATATCCAGGGGGAACCAGGTATAAGAGAGTCATGTTAGGAAAAAAACGTCAATACGCGATAATGTGTGTATAAAACGTAAATAAAATCAGAGATCTGCACTCAAAATATATGTTTATACCCTTCACCACAGTGTGGTACAGGGTATTATGTCTTTGTGCATATGTTTGTAACAGGCAAAAATGATCGAGATAGACCCATGGTTCCTTTTGAGAATATGCATCACTTTCTGTGTCGATTTATGCATGTCCGTCCGTCCGTCCGTCAGTCCGTCCATGTATTTTTGTTAACAAAGTACAGGTCGCATTTATTTTCCGATTTGGATGAAATTTGGCACAGGTCACTTAATTGGTCCAAGGACGAACACTATTGAAAATGGAAAAAATCGGTTCAGATTTAGATATAGCTCCCATATATAGTTTCGTCCGATTTAAGGTAAATGGTGCACCAAAGTCCCTATATATCTTTAGATTTGGACAAAATTCGGCATAGATTACTGAATTAGTTCCTGAATGATTTGTGCCAAGTTTCAAGAAAATCGGGTCAGATTTAGATATAGCTCCCATATATAGTTTCGTCCGATTTAAGGTAAATGGTGCACCAAAGTCCGTATATATCTTTCGATTTGCACGAAATTTAACACAGAGTACTGAATTAGGTATATAATGATGTGTGCTAAGTTTCAAAAAATCGGGTCAGTTTTAGATATAGCTCCCATATATAGTTTCGTCCGATTTAAGGTAAATGGTGCCCCTATATACCTTTCGATTTGCACGAAATTTGGCATAGAGTACTAAATTAGGTCCTAAATGATTTGTGCCAAATTTCAAGAAAATCGGGTCAGATTTATATCTGGGGTAAATGGGGCTCCAAAGTACCTATATATCTTTCGATTTTCACGAATTTTGGCATGGGTTACTGAATTAGGTACAGAATGATGCGTGCTAAGTTTCGTGGAAATCAGTTCAGATTTAGATATAGCTTAAATATATATATTCAACCGATTTAATTTAAATTGTGCACTAAACACCCAAAG
This sequence comes from Musca vetustissima, assembly GCF_032173495.1. NCBI lineage: Eukaryota > Metazoa > Arthropoda > Insecta > Diptera > Muscidae > Musca > Musca vetustissima. The sequence continues at coordinate 47,980 of NW_026888932.1, forward strand.
ATTGGTCGATCGTCACACAATTTGGTACAATGTACTGTTACTATAACCTTTCGTGTGTCAATTTTTCTTGAAATTTGTTCAGATTTACATATATCTTCTATATATATTTTCCCATACAGACCCATACACGTACAGAAATTAATAAAAATTAATATCTAGCAAGTTTGCTTGAAATCGGTTCAGATTAGGTTCCATATATAATTTCGATCTATTCATGTTGACTGTACACCAAATAATCAATGGGTGCCTGATAGATACATTTTAAATAGTGCGTGTGCTTTAAATCTATTAACACAATTTAGAATAGGTTGCAGAATGGCATGTGTTGGAATTGATGTTATTCGGTTTACTTATAGATAAATATCGCATATTTAAGTTCGTTCAATTTCATGCAAATGTTCCTTAGAAAAGGCGACGTCTTTTAGGATACATATGTATAATATCCCCAAAGTGGTGAAGGGTATAATGTAGTCGGCCCAGTCCGACTTTACTTTCCTTACTGGTTTTATATTACAAGCTTGCGATATACTTCCTAAAATGTTTACTGTGTTGTTATGATATAGTAACAACAGAGGAAAAGCCATCTATTGGAAATTGCTTACGTATCGATTGTCTTATCTTTATACTTTTATGTCTTTGCACTCTGGCTTTTGGAAATTCGAACTATATATATATATATATATATCCTAAATGTACGAAAATGTACTAAATTTAGTACGATTTCGTAGCATGTGAACGGAAATTTGAAATGTGAATTAAAGTTGTAAAGTAGGGTCGATATCAGGAGATGGTTTTGAAAACGTGCACTCATGTATACGAAAAGTACAATATGGTACTTTTTTTGGTAGAATGTCAATTCGGATGTACAAATGGAGCTGGGATCCTGATCCGGAGTGTAATATAGCGATATGTAGGAAATAAGATTCCTTCTTCATCTCTACAGGAGGATGTGCCTGCACCAAAGCCTTCGGTTTGGTGTTTTACTCGTTGGTAAAATTTCCGGACTTCATTCTGACTCCTGTACATCTCAAACTGCTCACGCTCACGTTTTTCTTGTTCTTTCTTCTTTTTTCTGAAAACACGTTTCTCCTCTCCCCTTTTCTCCGGATAATTCTCCATCACGTTTCGTGTTGCTACTGTCTGCAGGGTTGCCCTATACGCTGCGTTTCTCACATAAGTAGCATTACGGCACTCCTGATCGAACCATGGGTTTCTTGGTGGTGGTTTTTGGTACCCAATTGTTGTTTTTGCTGCATTTTGTAGGGAGTCGGAAATTCTTTGCCATTGTGCTTCTATACTATTATCGGGACAAGAAGTGCTTTCTTCAAGCAGATGGGTAAGTTGAGCGGGGTAGGCCTCGGCTACCTGTTGTGTTTGCAGCTTTTCGACGTCGAGTTTCCGTGTTGTATTAGATCGCACCTTTGCTGCAACATTAAGACGGGTGCGCACTTTGGCTGCCACAAGGTAATGGTCCGAATCGATATTCGCTCCTCGGATCGATCGGACGTCTTAAAAAACTGGATGAATGACAGCGTGTTGAGGATCTGGAAGGAGCATTTCGAAAAGTCTCTAGTATCAAATAGTGGCGATAAAGAAGATACCCCAGAACCAATAAGAGATGATGGTATAGAGTGTATACCACCTAGCCAAGATGAGGTCATAAAAGCAATTAATCGGCTCAAGAACAACAAAGCAGCAGGAGCCGATGGGTTACCAGCCGCACTATTCAATACTGGTGGCCAGAAGCTGGCACAATTTGGCTAGATGAATGCATGCCCAATAATTGGAACCTCAGCATCCCGTGTCCCGTGCACAAAAAAGGAGACAAGACGATATGTGCCAACTATAGAGGAATAAGTCTCCTTCCCATCGCATATAAAGTGCTATCCAGTGTGCTGTGTGAACGATTGAAGTCAATGGTCAATGACATCATCGGACCATACCAATGCGGCTTCAGACCTGGCAAATCCACTATTGACCAGATTTTCAATCTGCGCCAAATCCTGGAAAAGACCCACGAAAAACACATCGACACATACCACCTATTTGTCGACTATAAAGCCGCATTCGACAGCCCTATCCGTTCAGAGATGTTTAAAGCCATGTCTGCGTTCGGCATTTCTGCAAAATTAATACGGCTATGCATGATAACTTTAAGTGGCACAAGGTCAGCAGTTAAAGTAGGAAAGGACCTACCCTTCAATACCGAACGAGGATTCAGACAAGGTGTCAGTTTATCGTTGATTTTTTTAAAATCCTACTGGAAAAGGTCATACGAGACGCAAAGGTGAACAGAAATGGCACTCTGTACACCAAATAACACATGTTACTCGCCTACGCCGATGACATCGATATAATGGGTCGAACATTGCGAGCGGTAACAGCCACCTTTGAACAAATTGAAAAGGAGTCTGCCAAAGTGGGTCTGGCAGTAATCGGCGAGAAAACCAAGCTGATGGTATCACAACACGCAAGACGTGTTGATACCATCAACAACAAATGACATCAGTTTTGAAATTCGGAGAAGGATTGTTATGGCCAACAGATGCTACTATGGTCTAAATAAGCAGTTTACACTTTTTACTTTATGGTGAATCAATTATGTAGGAATACTGAAATTTGGAGATAGGATCAATGTTGGGGGACTGAGGAATGTAGAAAGTTTTTTTTTTTAATTTGTACAAAATTTGGAATAGTTTTCTTGGAAGAACCGATAAAGCTGGAATGTTGAAACTTGGTGTTATGATCACAGTTGTGATGCAGGCTGGTACTAATGCAGGAATACTGAAATTTGGAGATAGGATCAATGTTGGGGTGTAGGACTGAGGTATGTAGAAAGTTTTGGAAATTCGTACTTATGTGTACTAAATGATACAATTTGGATTTGGTTTAAATAGAATCTAAAAATTTGGAAATATGATTTCTTTTGGATTGTTGAGGAAATTATATTATGGAATTTATATTATTGTGCACGAAGTTTGGTACAATTTGGATTGCGTAAACCGTATGGGGTTGAATCTTGAAATTGGGAAATAACATTTCTATTTTATTAATGGATACTAAAATTGAAAATGTTTGGATTTTGGTAAACCTATAGAACTCGAATAATGGAATGTGGAATTATTTTCGGAAATAAATACTAAAAGAGTTCCAAAGGTAATAAATGTCACCAAATTTAGTATAGAGCTACATTGCTGGAAAGAATTAGTGTGTAGTGTTGAGATATGGAGGCCCTTTTGGATATACATACTTTAAGACAACAAATATACTATATGATACTAAAATGGTTGATATTGGTGAGTAGTTTTAAAAGTTCTTCTGGCATACGAGTTTTTTGCGAAAATTTGTGGGAATTATTAAAATGGTTGACATCTTTTAATAATTCCCACATTTTTTATACCCTTCACCACACTGTGGTAAAGGGTATTATGTCTTTGTGCATATGATTGTAACAAGCAAAAGGAATCGAGATAGACCCATGGTTCCTTTTGAGAATATGCATAGAATCACTTTCTAAGTCGAATTACGCATGTCCGTCTGTCCGTCCGTCTGTCCATGTTAAATTGTAAACAATGTACAGGCCGCATTTATTATTCGAATTGGATGAAATTTGGCACAGCTCATTCATTTGGCTCAAGAACGAACCTAATTGAAATTGGGAAAAATCGGTTCAGATTTAGATATAGCTCCTATATATATATTCGTCCGATTTAATGTAAATGGTGCACCAAAGTCCCTAAATAGCTTACGATTTGCAGAAAATATGGCACAGCGTACATACTTAGGCCTAGAATGATGTGTGCTAAGTTTCTTGGTTCGGTTCGGATTTAGATATCGGTTCGGATTTAGATATAGCTCCCATATATATATATATATATATATATTCGTCCGATTTAAGATAAACGAAGCCCCAAAGTCCCCATATATCCTTCGATTTGCACGAAATTTGGCATAGCGTACTGAATTTTCTCATGACTGATGTGTGTCAAGTTTCGTGAAAATCGGTCCAGATTTAGATATAGCTCCCATATCTAGTTTCGTCCGATTTCATGTAAATGGTGCACCAAAGTCCCTACATATCCTTCGATTTGCACGAAATTTGGCATAACGCACTGAATTGAGCCTAGAGTTATGTCTGCCAAGTTTCGAGAAAATCTGTCCAGATTAAGATATAGCTCCCATATATAGTTTCGTCCGATTTTATGTAAATGGTGCACCACCAATTAGTATAACCTAACCTGTGACAAGTTTGTTTGAAATCGCTTAATATTTGGATAGAGCTTCCATATATATTTTCGCCCGATTTCAAGTAAATTGTTAGTCTGTTTGACATCAATTTTTGCACAACTTACAAAATTGAGCATAGAATTACGCAGTTGCGTTTTCTAGAAGTACAGACATAGCCCAACGGATGACCTATTTATATTTGTTTGAAGTCGATTTATATATTTTATGGATAGATCTAGGTAGATTCACATTTACATAAATATCACATATTTTATTTCATTGAATTTCATGTTAATAGTCCTGTTTAATATACCCATAGTGGTGAAGGGTATCATATAGTCGGCCCCACCCGACTTTACTACTTTCCTTACTGGTTTTTTATTACAGGATGCCAACGAAAATCGCGTTAAGCAATTCAAAGATATTTCCTCATTCATGGTGTCTTTACAAATAAATTCAATTTATCGGAATATCCTGCACTCGGTATATGGAAAATTGCGGTATTCATTAGTGGCAAATATGGACATTCTCATTCGAAGACGTTTAAGGTGAAAAAATATATCCTTCCGAAATTCTATGTAACAATTGAAAATGAACCGACTGTTACTTCGGCTAATCCAATTGTCCATTTAAAATTCTATGGAAAATATAATTTTGGAAAATTTGTTGAGGGTATTGCTACAGTAAGAGCAACAGATACTTTGGGAAATCTCATAACGCCAGAACAAAAAGTAAATGTGAATGGCATAGAAACACTGGATATACAAATTAAAAACTTCGAAAAATATATGATATATAAGAGTATAACACTTTATATTCAAATTACCGAAAAACACAGCGGACGTTCAGAATCAACATTTAGCTTTGTCAATGTCCAACAACAAGAATATAATGTAATTGTAGAATCATCAGATATTGATTTTAAAGATGGTAAACCATATCGTCTGAAAGTTAAAGTGCAACAATGGAATGGTACTGCTGTTAGAGATCCCAGTGAACCGGTCTATATGATACATGGTGAGCGGACCTACCAGTCACAGTTGAATGATGATGGTGTAGCGGTATTTGATTTTGAACATAATTCCGAGGAGAAACATATATTCAAATATCGAGATTCTTTAGCAATGTTACCGAATATCTACAATGCTGATGATGCTGTGGATAATAATAATAAGGAGGATTTTTGTAAATTGCTTTACTTAGTGGCAGGTGAGTGATGATAAATACAAAAGAGTGCTAAGTTCTGCTGAGCTAAAGAGATACTAAGATTTTTAGCACAATTAAATTAACTACAATGTTATACAAGCTCATCAAGTCGAAATAAAACCAGATTCTTAATAATAACTTCTTAACTTCTCTTTTCAAAATAACCTATCTAGATGTATGCCTTTCTAAGAGGAATAGAAAGGCATACATCTAGATAGGTTATTTTGAAAAGAGAAGTTATTAAGCTTCGCTATATATCCCACAGTAGAACATACTCTTCACCTAGTCTAGGATTGTTGTGTGATCTGAAAATTTTTAACTATCTCTTGCCGATTATAAAACCAGTGAGCGGGGCAGTACACACTGGTTCCCCCATACGACAAAAATAAAAAAAATCGAAAACAATATTTTGGATCAGTAACGAAACAAATTATCGCTAATGCCTTCAAATTTAACTACTCCAAAGTTTTTTTATTGTTTTCTAACGGGAGTTTAGAAATACAGATATTAGAAGTGAGTGCAGTTGAAGTGTGGTTGCTTAAGGAAAGTTAGCACAAAAATTAAATGACATTTAGAAAGTGAAAATATAAATAATAAGTTCACCAAATTAAATATAACGATTATGGAGGTTAAAGGTAATGGTATTAACATGATTTTTACATATATATACATTTATAAATTATTGTGTAGTTTTTCTAAAATACTAATTTAAACATGCACCTTTTTGGGGTTATTTTTTCCGTCTTCGTTAAATCTACGTAGAGTTTTAAATGTGTTCCCCCCTGATTCCCTCGGTCATGTTTGGTTTTTAATATTGGTACATTTGTCTATATTTCGAAAAAATTTGTTTCGTTTGCGGAAATTTGCGGATGAGTGTTTAAGCAGTAATATACTAACCCAGAGTCGTGTGTAAACATTTAACTTTTGGTGGATACGTGCTGTTGTTTTTGAATGTAAATAAGGAAAAGTGTTGTTATTATTGTCAAATTATTTATTTACATTTTTCATCTTATCAATGCATTTTTTTCGCATGTATGTTTTTGAAATTTGGTGTTCTAAAAAGGGGAAGGAGTCTGAAAAAGTTCGAGAGGTGTTGGATGAACTACGTGCAAGTATTGAAATGGAAGGTGAAGAAGATATGTTTTTTGATCTATCGCAATGCGTAAATTACATTTTTAAGAAAATAGTCGTACTATGGCAGAAAAACGTTCGGAAAAAATCATCCGTCTTAAAGTATCATTCCCAATGGTTGGGCTTCAAAGATGTTATTGCATTAACGACAGATGCCGCTTCTATAACAATTACAACGCATGAATCATCCTCAAATAAAAAAACGTGGGCGTCCACAATCAGATTATTCCCAATCTTCAAAAAGAACTAAACAACGAAGATTGGCAAAATTGGCAGAAAATGATGAGTCCGCTGCTAATGCCCTACGTGAGACAGATTCTGTACCTTCTTATGTGGAATTAAATACCAGAGAAGTTCTATCAGTCATACTGGAAACAAATTTATCAAAACATCAGTATTTACTTATTCGGGAATTTATAAACTCTAAACTGTCCTTTGATTTGTTACAGGGTTATAAGAAGGTTCTAAAGGAAAAAAAGAAAAGTTACCCCAATAAAATTACAGTAAGTGAATCGCATGCTGAAGTCGACTTGCAAAGTTTACTAGACCACACGGCCTCGCGCATATTAGATCTCCAAAGCGACGTGCTGAAAGATATTCCCAGTGAATCTGTAAACAAACATGTTTTGATAGGTAAATGGGGATTCGATGGTAACACGGGTCATAGCGAGTATAAGCAAAAATATAATAATAACAGAGTACAAGACAGTAGTTTATTTGTAACATCATATGTACCACTTCGACTGGTAACAAAATCTACTGAATTACAAAATTCTAAAGTTATTTGGAAAAATCCTCGACCGTCATCAACTCGTTATTGCAGACCTGTTCGATTTCAAAACAAAAAAGAGTCCAACCAAGTTTCTATACACGAAAGAAATTATTTTAACCTGCAAATTACCATGTTAAACTGCACAGAATAGTATACATCTGAAATGCAAATATGCGTTGAGCACAACTTACAATTAACTGTGGTTGATGGTAAAGTATGCAATGCTCTAAGTCAAACGTCTTCTGCAAAATGTTACATATGCGAAAATGCTTTTTCTATTTGATTCGTGAAGTATCCATAATTTTGGTCTGACTTTTATTTATTATTTTTATTTTATAATTTAAATGCCCATATTCGGGTGGCACCTTTATATTAAGACTATTCGAAAACGTGGACCGATATTGAACATTTTTAGTTTGGTGCTGTTTTGCCCACGGAGAACTCAAAATACCAAATTTCAATCAAATATGTTGGAAAATGTAGCTAAAATCTTCAAAATATGTCAAATCTGATGGGACCGTTATATGGGAGCTATACTAAAACGTGGACCTACATGGTCCATGTTTCTGTCAAAATGTTGTTTACCCACAACGAACCTATACTAAAAATTTCAGATCGATAGCTTGATTAGAAATATTTTTGTCGCTCCCTCCCATACAAAGGGAACCACTGTGCAGTATAATCGGACGGGGCCGACCATATGATACCCTACACAACTTCGACGAAAATCTAACTTTATATGGTTCTATATTCAGAGCTTGGGCAATATTTCGCGATATTTGCACCCTCTTGACCAACTAGATGTTAACAAATATTTCAGTAGACGAGGGGTGTACTTGTCCAGATTCTCTTTACCGTGGGTTATGTTGTGATGTTGGGCTTTCAATTGTGGCCTACAGATCGACTCGAAAACAAAAACACAAAAAATAAGTTTTCGGTCCACTTCATCCCAAAATTATAGGCGTTGTCGTTGATCATAACGGGAATCTCGTGGAAAATTACAAAGCGATTAGCGATATATTACCGCCCTCTAGTGTGCTAATGGGTTACTAAATAATGTCGGAATACGTAAGCACCTGTAAATATTTAAGTGTAACTCCTACATCCGAGTACACACGACAATATAATTGGTACCAATTAAAGGTCAACCACTCCTCTTCAATAAACTATCATCTTTTCGGGTCTATATCCTTCAGGAGTAAATATATATGCCATACAATAAAAATTTTGTAATTTTTCACACAAAAGTCAGGGTCCATTTGACCCGTTAAATACTGACCGATTTTTATCAAAACATGCATGCTTATTCTTTGGCCCAATTCCCTTCTCCATGGAAAAATTCGCGGTGTTTGGGCCATAAAAACCGACAAAAATAAAGTTTTAGGTCCATTTCATCCCCTAAATATTAAACGATAGGGGTCTTCAAAAACAATAGGGGTCTTCATTGGCCAAAACCCATCCTACATGCGAAGATTTCGTGAAGATTGGTCCATAACTGTGGCCTGTATCGTGTTTACAAATTATAATGGACAAACGGGTCTAGGACCAATATTTCGCGGCGTTACGAACTCTTGGGGTTGCACAAAGCTATAATACCCTGACAACATAGTTGTGTAGGGTATAATGATCAACAAGACCGGACTTAACCCTCCTGCTAATGCAATTCATAAATTACATTTTTTATTACTTAATATTTTTCTCCTTTTAGTCCTCAACTTGGCAAAGTGATTGAAATTAAAGTTTCCTCCTTAAAAAATATACCATATATTGTATATACCCTAACTGGTCATGGAAATATCATACAAACGGAATTCATTAAAATACCATCCGAACAAAAATCTTACATAATTCAATTAATGCCAACAATAGAAATGATGCCTGCAGCCTATTTGTATGTTCATTATATTCACGAAGGAAATTATCGATATGAGGAAATGTTTTTGAAATTCCCAAATGAATTTGAAAATAAGGTAAGAACGCATTAAATACGTTTTTATATGGAAATTAATATTTTTATCTTTAGGTTGAAATTTCAGCGCCACATGAAGTCCGACCTGGACAAAATGTCACCATTAACATAAAGGCTCAACCGAATTCATATGTATGTCTATTAGCTGTGGATTTGGGTGTCTATAATTTAAATAGAGAATATGATCTGGATAGAACACAAATACTAAACGAATTACGAGATGATTTGACATATAGTCCGTTAAAGTCCAAATTTTATCCTGGTATAATTTCGGGGCTTTTGACATTTACTAATGCCCATTATCCATATACTGAGGTTACAGGTAAGGAGTGTGTGTGTATGTGCGACTAATTTTATTATATGTACTATGTAAACATTGTGGGTACGAGTGATATACAGGGGTTTTTAACAATATCTTAAAATTCAAGGACCACAATGTGTTATTTAAAAAAGACCAACAAAATATTTAAAAAAGTAAAATATTTTAAAAATTCATGCTTTCTCAAGTACCCCAAAAAGTTATTTTAAAAATCCAAGTTCTATCAAAGACCACAAAATCCACGTCTTCTCAATGACCCCCCAAAAAACGCGACGTCTTCTCAATGACCTCAAAACAAAAAATAAATAACTTTAAACATCCATGCCACCCAAACAAAAAATTATTAACTTTAAAAATCCACGCTACCCAAATGACCTCAAACCAAAAAATAAATAACTTTAAAAATCCACGCCATCCAAATGGCCTAAAAAATATTTAAAAAATCCAAACCACCCAAATGACCTAAAAAAATATTTAAAAAATCCACGCCACCCAAATGACCTAAACAAAATATTTAAAAAATCCACGCCTTCTTAAGAACCTTAACAAATTATTCAACGCCTTTTAAAAGACCTCAACAAAGTATTTCACAAATCCACGCATTTCTACGGACCTCAACAAATTATTCTTAAGCCTCCACAAAATGATTTAAAACCAGTGAGCGGAGCAGTATAGTCGGACGGGGCCGACCATATGATACCCTACACAACTTCCATGAAAATCTAACTTTCTGTGGTTCTATATTCTGAGATTGGGCAATATTTCGCGATATTTGCACACTTTTGACTGGCTAGAGTTCAGAAAATGTTACTAATAATCAGTACAGACCCTCTAATTACTTGTCCAGATTCCCTTCACCGTAGGTTGTGTGGTGATGTTCGGCTTTAGACTCGAAAAGTACAAATAATTAAGTTTTCGGTCCACTTCATCCGAAAAATTATTTTCTAATCATCACCTAACATTTTAGGCGTTGTCCTTGATCATAACAGAAACCTTATGGAACATTTCAAAGCGATCAGACTATATATCCGCCCTAATATATGAATACGTAAGCACCTGTAAATATTTAAGTGTAACTCCCGCATCCGAGTACCTACGACAATATGATTGGTATACATTTAAAGGTCAACCACTCCCCTTGGATATACTATCAACTTCTCGGGTCTATGGCATAGAAATACTGGATATTGAAATTAAAAACTTCGAAAAATATATGATACTAGCTGAACCCGTGGCGCTTCGCTGCCCCTACTAAAGTTATTAACATTGGAAAACTATTTGTAGGCATTTCGTAGTGTATCAGTAATAATTTCGTAGCAGCCGGTCTATGCATTAGTATATTTGATTCTATTCAATAGATTACAAATACATTTTTAAATAATCTTTGAATAACGGTGGTAATATTAAAAACAAATTTAGCTTGACTTTTCTAATCAGTTGTAACAGTACCATACAAAAATATATTTTCTCCAATATTTACATGTTTTTCATTATTCATTCCAAGCCCACTACAATCCTTCATTTACATTACATAAATTTTTATGTCTGTATTCTCAAATATTTCCCCATGATATGATTGGGATCCCTTACTCCTCCGATTAATATCGCTTAGATACCTGACGTATGATCCTTGTTAAGTTTGAGTTGCGTATTTCTAATTGTTTTATTGCCAAGAAAAAATCATAATAATGCATTTATCACATCATAATATTTTTACCGAACCTAGATATAGTTTTGTTACTCTTAAAAAACCAGGATCAAGTCCGAAGATAGGATTTGTGGCATTTGAGTTAGTTATTTCCTCTATAGATCCTCGAAATATATCAGCTATAATGATAAGCCACCACAGATTTCGGACTTTTATAACTTTTATTCCACAATCAGCATTTCTCTTTTGGATATCTCCCATATTGAATTCATAGTCTTTTTCTTCAATGGTGGTTGAATTTTTTAAATTAAAAAATCCAAAATTTTATTTTTTTCACAAATTGATAAAATGTAATAATTAAAATGTCAAAATTTTTTCGTTTTACACAAATGTTCTTCCAATATGTAGATAATGGAGTGTTGAAAAACAACATACGTTAGCGAAATTACTGAACTGGTGGTTTTTAGCATTACTGATAATAACATAAAAGGACCAAAAATGATGAGTCGAATATTATCGATTTGGACAAATTTTGTTAATTTCTGGTCGCTTAAGATTTGTATGTAATTATCTGCGTATCATAAAAATTTTATGAGCCGATTTATTTAAGATATTAAAATATATGCATAGAAAATTAATATTAGTGCATAGGTATTATTACTGTTGATGCTATAATTCCTCGTCATCGCGGAGTTTTCGAAGTTTATCTTGCCTATCTTACTTACATGGGTTGGCTGACTTACTGCGAAATTTTTAGTAAAATCTATTTAGCGGTTTTTGTGTCAACAACCAAAAGAGTTTCCATTTTCTACATTTAGATTAATTAAATGCAGTGAGGAGTACAATTTCCCCTATTGTACCACACCAATTTTTATAGGGATGATGCGTATTTGCTACCAAGTTACTCAGACAAATTTTGAAGTGGGAATCTGTAACCCTTCTTAAGATATAAGCTTAGAAAATTAATTTTGGAAGTTTATATAGCCTATATTATTTCCCTCGGATGGCATGATGTTCGGTAAAAATCTCAGTAAAATCTGTTCAACGGATTTTGAGTCTAGAAAGAAAACATTTTTTATTTCCTACATGCAGATTAGTTAAATGTAACGGAGAGTGCATTTTCACCTATCTTATTTCGCTCATATTTTTATGAATAATGTGTATTCACTCCTACGATATACAGATACATTTTGAAGGCGTTATCTGTAACCGTTCTTAAGATAAACGCATATTACATGTTCAGAAAATTTGAGGTTTGTTTACTATTGATGCTATAACTCCGCATCCACGCGGAATTTTAAAAGTTTATATAGCCTATGTTACTTTCAGGGCATGCCCCGAGATACAGTGTAAATCTCATTAAGATCTGTTCAGCGGTTTTGGCGTCTATCGGTAACATACAAACAAACAATTTTTTTTCTATTTTATATATATAGATATAAGAGTATAACACTTTATGTTCAAATTACCGAAAAACACAGCGGACGTTCAGAATCAACGTCCTGTCCTGCTGTTCTTCAGGATTAAATATATACGCCATAAAATAAAAATTTTGTAATTTTTCACACAAAAATCAGGGTCCATTTGACCCGCTGGATATTGACCGATCTTTATAAAAACTGGCATGCTTATTCTTTGGCACGACCCCCATTCTCCATGTGAAAATTCGTTCAGGCCATAATTATGGCCGCTGAAGCGACCAGAAAATTGGACAAAAATAAAGTTTTTGGTCCATTTCATCCCCTAAATATTAGCCGATCTTTATCAAAAACAATAGGGGTCTCCATTGGCCAGAACCCATCCTACATGCAAAATTTCGTGAAGATTGGTCCATAACTGTGGCCTGTATCGTGTTTACAAATTATAATGGACAGACGGACGGACGGACACACATGTCTAGATCGACTTAGCTAGTCGAAATATGACGATCGGTATACTTAAAGGTGCGTCTAGGACAAATATTTCGCGGCGTTACAAACTTCTGGGGCTGCACAAAGCTATAATACCCTGACAACATAGTTGTGTAGGGTATAAAAATCCACGCCTTCTTAAGGACCCCCAAAAAATGATTTAAAAAAATCCACGCCTTCTTAAGGACCCCCAAAAAATGATTTAAAAAAATCCACGCCTTCTTAAGGACCCCCAAAAAATGATTTAAAAAAATCCACGCCTTCTTAAGGACCCCCAAAAAATGATTTAAAAAAATCCACGCCTTCTTAAGGACCCCCAAAAAATGATTTAAAAAAATCCACGCCTTCTTAAGGACCCCCAAAAAATGATTTAAAAAAATCCACGCCTTCTTAAGGACCCCCAAAAAATGATTTAAAAAATCCACGCCTTCTTAAGGACCCCCAAAAAATGATTTAAAAAAATCCACGCCTTCTTAAGGACCTCCAAAAAATGACTAAAATAATCCACGCCTTCTTAAGGACCTCCAAAAAATGACTAAACAAATCCACGCCTTTTTAAGGGCCTCCAAAAAATGATTTAAAAAAATCCACGCCTTCTTAAGGACCTCCAAAAAATGATTTAAAAAATCCACGCCTTCTTAAGGACCTCCAAAAAATGATTTAAAAAAATCCACGCCTTCTAAAGGACCTCCAAAAAATGATTTAAAAAATCCACGCCTTCTTAAGGACCTCCAAAAAATGATTTAAAAAAATCCACGCCTTCTTAAGGACCTCCAAAAACTGATTTAAAAAATCCACGCCTTCTAAGGACATCGACGCCTTCTTAAGGACCTCGAAAAAATTATTACAAAATTCACGCCTTTTTAAGGACCTTGAAAAAAATATTTTAAATATCCACGCCTTCTTAAGGACCTTCAAAAAATGATTTAAAAAATCCACGCATTCTTAATAAACTCGAAAACATTATTTTTAAAATACACGCCTTTTAGGGACTTCGAAAGAATTATTTAAAAATTTACGCCTTCTTAAGGACCTTGAAAAATTATTTATAAAATTCACACATTCTCGTAAAATATTTAAATACTAAAAATCTCTAAAAAATATATTAAAAAAGAACCTTAAAAAATAAGGAGAAAAAATCTTCAAGGACTCGAGATAAATATCCAAATATTCCGCCCTTTCCCCACTGGGTTCAAAACTACATTCATTCTTGTTCTTATCCCAACAAACCAAAAGTTTTGAGAATAATATTATATTAGCTTACCAACACAAGCATTAAGCTTGAAAAAGTCTTGAGAAAATCTTGAGAAATGTTTATTAATAATTGTAGAAAAATCAAAACGGAACCCTTATGATACAATTACTTGTGTAATATTACTAAAAGCTTATTCTTGCAATTGGGAAACATTTGTGTACAACAATAGTTTCTCAAGCATAGTTGAAAACTGTTTGTGAATTCACATTTTAACAATATTTTTTTAATATTACTAAAAAAAGCTTAAGAACAACTATTATTATAAGCTTGTTCTCAAGTGGTATTGAGATTTGATTACTGAATGGTATGTTGGGATATATTTATTATTATTTTTTTATAACAATTAATTTCAGACCGTTACATTCCAACTTCATGGGGCAGTGGAGAAGGAAGTTTACGTAGAAAATTTCCCGAGACATGGATATTTCAAAATCTTGAAATGTATGTTCAGAAATCAAAACAAAAGACAAATTTCAAATTAAATAATATTTTTGTTTTAACTTACAGAACAAAGGAATTGACCGCGCTGACATTGGAAATTCCCGATACAATAACCACCTGGCGTATAACCGCATTTAGCATTCACAATAAATCGGGTTTCGGTATTGTCGATGATGCCACAAATATTGTGACCATTAAACCATTCTTTGTAGACATTAACCTTCCCTATGCCGTTAAGAGAGGTGAAATGATTACCCTACCCATAACAGTGTTCAATTATCACAACAAAAGTTTAAGTGCCGAAGTTCAAATGAACAATGAAGAGGAAGCTTTTCGTTTTAAGGCTGGCGACAGGAAAAAACAAATCGAACATGTGAAACTCCCAGCAAATGGCATTGACAGCGTTGCATTTACAATAACACCTCAAGTGGTGGGAGATATAAAATTGAATATACGTGCCACAACATCCGAAGACCTCTCAGATGCTGTTCTCCACTACCTGAAAGTTGAACCTGAAGGTACTGAAAATAGTGATAACCAAGTTATGGTACTTCGAATATCAGCAGCGGAAAATGAATTATTCTCAAATTTAAGTCTCAATGTGCCACCGAATATTGTAGCAGATTCTGAGTATATTACCCTCTCAATGGGTGGTGATGCTCTCGCCGCCACAATGGAAAATCTTAATGGCTTGGTAATGAAACCAACCGGCTGTGGAGAACAAAATATGGTTAATTTTGCACCAAATATTTTGGTACTGCAATACCTCAAGGCCATTGGTAAAGTTGGTCAAGAGAAAAATCTAATTAAACAGGCTAAATCATTTGTGGAAATCGGCTATCAACAGGAATTGTCATTTCGTCACGCATCCGGGGGTTATAGCGTCTTCGGCGAACGTCGTGATAAGGATGCAGCCAGTACATGGTTAACAGCCTATGTTATACGTTTCTTTCTTAAAGCCGCCAAATTTGTTTCAATTGAGGAGAAAATTATCACCAGCGGTTTGGATTATTTAGCCAGCAATCAGAAAGCGGATGGAGATTTTGCTTACACGGGATATCTATTCTATCCGGCACAACAAAATCGTTTTGGTTTCACGGCATTTGTTCTGATGACTTTCATGGAGAACAAGGTAAGATAACAGATTTTATGGGTAATATTACCGAAAAAGTTAACTTAGCTGACGTCGAAGCTCACATCTTTATTCGAGAATTAAATCTTAATAGTAAGAATAAAAAAATGTTGAAGTCTCAAGTACTTCAGGCGCCAATTTTTTAAACAATTTTTTCGAGGTCCTTACGAATTTAATTTTTTTATATAATTTCTTCGAGGTCCTTAATAAGGCATGGAATTTTTAAATATTTTTTACGTCCTTTAGAAGGCGTTGATTTTTTTTATAATTTTTTAAAGTTCTTTAGAAGGCGTGGATTTTTTTATTAACTTTTTTAAGTTTTTTAGAAGTCGTGGATTTTTTAATAATTTTTTAAGCCTTTACAATGGTCCCATATATAGTATTTAACGATTTCCCAGTTTTAATATTATTGAGACAAAATTGTGTACAATCTACAAAATTGGGCCTAAACTCATGTGTTCACATTTAAATATAGTTCATAAGTGAGACGAAATTTTGTTCAACTTAATTCAGCAAGATTTCCATGTATTTTTCTTTTGTTTTTCCAGAAATATACCAAAAACTATACAGCCACCATTGATAAGGGCCTTCAGTTTTTGAGTAAGAATTTGGAAAGGGATCATGATGTCTATGCCTTGTCAATTATCGCTGCGGCATTTGGAATGGCTAAACATGTAGATTCCACAAAAGTTCGTGATAAACTATTAGCAAAGGTCAATGATAAGGATAAACAACGTTGGTGGTCGGCTAATGATAAAATGGTGAAAAGGATGTTGAAATTACTGCATACGCCCTCCTGGCTCTTTTGGACATTTCTCCGCGTGAAGATCATTCTGCAATTTTTCAATGGCTAATGCAACAACGAAATAGTAAAGGTGGTTTCCAATCAACACAAGATACGGTGGTGGGTCTACAGGCCATTGTAAAATATTCACAATTGAATGCGGCCAATGGAAATAACCAACAAATGGCATTACGCTATGCAGCCTTGGATGGTAAGGGAAACGAAGTAAAAGCTGATGATTTTGCCATAAATGGTGAAAATAATCTCATACTGCACACGCATAAGGTAAGGGTAGGGAATTTTGTAGGGAAAAATAAGAATTTAAAAAAATATTTATTTTCTTACAGTTACCCCGTTCTACACGTTCTGTTAATTTCAAAGCTACCGGCAGTGGTCAAACCATGTTGCAGCTCTCCTCGCTTTACTACATGGCTGAACAAATGCCAATGCAACATTTCCGCATTCAAGCGAAAGCCCAATTTATGAATGTACAAGAACTTAATGTTGAGATTTGTTTTACTTATTTGGAAACGATTTCATTCGCCAACTCAAAATCGGATGATAAAACGTCATTTTCCAATATGGTTATTATGAAATTAAATTTACCATCTGGTTATCGCACCGATGCTGAATTTAGTCAATCGCTTTTAGAAAACGAACTAATTCAACGCATTGAATCAATGAATTCCGAATCAAGTTTAAATATATATTTTGATAATTTAGAAGCTGGCGATGAGAATTGTATTACAATTTTAGCTGATAAGACGCATGATGTCATGAATCGCAAACCGGTTGCCATAGAAATGTATGATTATTATAATGCCAGTCGTTCGAACACTGTATTTTATACTATTGATGATAAGTGATTGATTAAAATGTGTCAAGTGCAATATTATTAGAATGAATTGAATTCTATAAATGGGATTCTATTTGACATAATTTGTGTTCGAGGAAATTTATAAATAAACATGCATTTAATTGAATGTGTTTCCTCTTAATATTTGTTTTTAACGCCAAAAAATAAACAATTATTCCCTCCACCATAGGAATGCTGACACTTACTTCCAATGAAGCCCAGTAAGGAAAATTAATAAGTAAACAGCAAGGAAAGTAGTAAAATCGGACTGGGCCGACTATATGATACCCTTCTCCACTTTGGTATACTCTACATTTGTATCCTTCTTTTCGAAAGAACATTGGCATGTAAATCGTGCACCAAAGTCCCTATATATCTTTCGATTTGCACCAAATTTGGCATAACGTACTGAATTGAGCCTAAAATTATGTCTGCCAAGTTTCGTGAAAATCGGTACAGATTTAGATATAGCTACCATATATAGTTTCGTCCGATTTCATGTAAATGGTACACCAAAGTCCCTATATATCCTTGATTTGAACGAAATTTGGCATAACGTGCTGTATTGAGTCCAGAATGATGTCTGCCAGGTTTCGTGAAAATTGGTCAAGATTTAGATATAGCTCCCATATATAGTTTCGCCCGACTTCATGTAAATGGTGCCCCAAAGTCCCTATATATCCTTCGATTTGCACGAAATTTGGCAGAGCGTAATGAATTAGGTATACAGTGATGTCTGCCAAGTTTCGTGAAAATCGGTCTAGATTTAGATATAGCTCCAATATATAGTTTCGTCCCATTTCATGTAAATGGTGCACCAAAGTCCCTAGATATCCTTCGATTTGCACGAAATTTGGCATAACGTATAGAATTGAGCCTAGAATGATGTCTGCCAAGTTTCATAAAAATCGGTCCAGATTTAGGTATAGCTCCCATATATAGTTTCGTTCGATTTCATGTAAATGGTGCAACAAAGTTCCTAAATATCTTTCGATTTGCACGAAAACTGGTACAGCCTAATCATTTAGGTCTAGAATGATGTCTGCCAAGTTTCGTGAAAATCGGTCTAGATTTAGATATAGCTCCCATATATAGTTTCGTCCCATTTCATGTAAATGCTGCACCAAAGTCCCTAGATATCCTTCGATTTGCACGAAATTTGGCATAACGTATTGAATTGAGCCTAGAATGATGTCTGCCAAGTTTCATAAAAATCGGTCCAGATTTAGGTATAGCTCCCATATATAGTTTCGTTCGATTTCATGAAAATGGTGCAACAAAGTTCCTAAATATCTTTCGATTTGCACGAAAATTGGTACAGCCTAATCATTTAGGTCTAGAATGATGCCTGCCAAGTTTCGTGAAAATCGGTCCAGAGTTAGATATAGCTCCCATATATAATTTCGTCCGATTTCATGTAAATCGTGCACCAAAGTCCCTATATATCTTTCGATTTGCACCAAATTTGGCATAACGTACTGAATTGAGCTTAAAAGTATGTCTGCCAAGTTTCGTGAAAATCGGTCCAGATTTAGATATAGCTCTCATATATAGTTTCGTCCGATTTCATGTAAATGGTGCCCCAAAGTCGCTATATATCTTTCGATTTGCACGAAATTTGGCATAACGTACTGTATTGAGTCTAGAATGATGTCTGCCAGGTTTTTGGCATATCCTACTGAATTAGGTCTAGAATGATGTGTGCTAAGTTTCCCGAAAATCGGTTCAGATTTAAATATAGCTCCCATATATAGTTTTGCCCGATTTTAGGTAAATGGTCTACCAATGTCCCTATATATCTTTCGAGTTGCACGAAATTTGGTATACATATAGAATTAGGTCTAGAATGATGTGTGCTTAGTTTTGTGAAAATCGGTCTAGATTTACAAATAGCTCCCATATATAGTTTCGCACGATTTTAGGTAAATTTGTGCACCAAAGTTCAAGAAAATAATTAGATTTGTTCGAATTATGGCATAGCGTATTGAATTAAGTCTAGAATGATATGTGCTAAGTTTCGTGAAAATCGGTTCAGATTTAGTTATAGCTTCCATATGTAGCTTCGCCCGATTTTAGGTAAATGGTGCACCAAAGTCACTGAAAATCATTCGATTTGCACGAATTTTGGCATAGCGTATTGAATTAAATCTGGAATGATGTGTACACCTCCTATATATATTTTCGTTCGATTTTAAATAAATTGTGCACTAAAGATCCACAGCTAGGCCGATTGACACAACGTATTGAAATTAATATAAATTAATCTCTTGCAAGTTTACTTCAAATCAGTTCAGATATAGATATCTCGGAGCTTTCATATATAATTTCGACTTAGTTATTGAGATTAAATTTTTAACAGTGCAGCATACCGAATAGCGTGTGTCAAGTTTGCTTTAAATCGATTTACACAAATCTGTCCCACTGTGCGCAAACGACTCTAAACTTGCCCAAATGAAATGAAATTTAGCATAGGTTCCAGAAAGACATATTTATATCACATATTTAAGTTCGTTCAATTTCATGTCAAAATTCCTTCAAAAAGGCGACGTCGTTTCGGATAAATATGTACCCAAAGTGTTGAAGGGTATCATATAGTCGGCCCAGTCCGACTTTAATACTTTCCTTACTGGTTTTAATTTGTTTCTTATTCGCCAGGAATTCGATATGAAAAATTTAGAAGAAAATTCGCATAAATATTTATCAATATCGAGAAATAAACGGTTTTATCAAAAATTGGACCTATATATACAACGGACAAATTTTTATATAAGCCTTCAGAATACCGAACATGGTATGGTACTGTTCTATTGGGGCTATATCAAACCAAAAACTAGCATTGATAACTTTTAGTAGGAAGATTTGACAACCCTTGAGAAGCTGAAAAAAATAAGCCAATCGGGTTAAAAACTTGTCCAAAACACCGAATAATATGGATTATCATTATTTGGGGGGTAAGGACATTTTCTACTCAATGAGAATCCAAAATATTAAATTGCTCCCACAGTGGTTGAAACACGCACTCAAGACCCCGTAAAAATCTTGATCTATGGGTTATAGCGTTAAAAGGTGACTTCCCTAAAAGGTAGACGAATATTGATATTTTAGGTAGGAAGATCTAAAATCACACGACAACCCAACCTAACAAATTACCACCAATTAGGTAGAAACATGTGCCGGTAGTCATCAAAATACTAAATATTGGGGTTAACCCGAAACATAAGCTAATATTGATAATTTTTCATAAGCAGATCTGTTTGAATTCAAAATACCAAATTGCAGCTGATTATGTTGAAAGGCGACTAAAATCACCAAAATACCGAATAATGAGGGGTACCGGTATATGGGGGCTACCCTAAAAAATGGACCAATATTAATAATTTTTTGGCAGGAAGATTTACTTCCATGTCACAGCACAACTAATAAATTATAACCAGTTAGGTAGAAAATGTGTCCAAAACGGAAACATGGGCTAATAGGCAAAGGGGGCAAGCATAACGAGTAGAAAAATATTAATTATTTTTGGTAGGAAGATTTGATACGCAATGTGAACCAAACCTAGAAAATTAAAGCCAATTCGGTAGAGAAACGTGCAAAAAAATCTACATAACACCGAAAAAAACCTTGTTTTCCATTAACACGAAACCCGGTAAAACTACATATAGGAGCCGTATCGATACGCTGTGCGAACTTACTTGTCAACCGATCAAACTTGGGGTCTTTGGGAGTTGAATCTAAATCTGAAACGATTATAAACTATTTCAATAGGGTTTACCATTCCATTCGTATAATAAATGCAACCTGTACTTTGCGAACAAAAAATACATGGACCGACATTCATAATCCCAAAAAAAAACGTTGGGTCTATTTGTTCAATTGAGGATGTTATAAAAATATGCACCATGTACCAAAGTGTGATGTAGGGCATACAGACGTAGCGATAACGTGACTTCATAGGTAGACATGACACATTAATGGATCCAACGAATACTGAATTCTAATTTGATTTTTTATGGTGGCTGCTAAATATAATTGCAAATCACGTTTCTCTACCATAGCTTATCACATTTTGTAATGTTTCTTATAAGTAAATATATTAATTTCATATCAATGCATTCAGTCGCTTAAAGACCACTCGCTAGAAATGCGGCTACATGGGATTTTGCTGCAGCTTACTCTGCCCCTCTTAATTACATCAACAATAGCGGAAAGGTCAGAATATTTACACTTTCAATTGTTCCAAAAAATAACTACGTTAAAATAACCTTTACAAATATTTACAGCTATTATTCCGTTGTGGCTCCTGGTACAATTAAATCAAATCGAAATTATACCGTTTGTTTAACCCTACACAATGCTCCAGCATCTTCTACAGTACGTATTACTCTCATGGGACAGCCCCAATTCACTTTTGTCGAAAATATCGAGCTACAACCATTCGAAACAAAATCGATTAATTTTCTGCCACCAAAATTGGATACAAGTTTGGAGTACAGACTCGAAGTTGAGGCTATTAAAGGTTTAAGTTTTTACAATGCATCTATACTAAAAAGTGATGAGATGGATAACCTGAAAATTTACACCCAAACTGATAAGAGCATCTATAAACCCGGCGATGTTGTGCAATTCAGAGTAGTGGTGTTGGATGAACATTTGAGACCTTTTAAATCGGTAGAGCCGATACAAATTGAGGTTGTGGTAAGTCTATTAAATGGGAAAACACTTAAAAATTATTATGAACCAGTAAGGAAAGTAGTAAAGTCGGACTGGGCCGACTATATGATACTCTTCACCACTTGGGTATATTGTATATATGTATCCTTACAATTGTATGTCAAAGTTCCTTCGAAGTCACATACTCATGTCTTTCTGCAACATATGATAAATTTAATTTCATTCGGGCAGATTTAAAGTCGTCTGCGTACCATGGGACACATTTATGGAAACCGATTTAAAATAAAATTGATACAAGCTGTTCGGTACGCCGCACAGTTAAAAATTTTATCTCAATCAGACACCCGTTCGGAATACATATAGAAGCTATGGCTGCATCTGCACCAATTTCAACAAAACCCAATAACACCATTCACGTCTCAATTTCATACGTTATGCAAAATTTACCTTAAATCGGACGAAAATATATAAGAGCTATATCTAAATCTGAAGGGATCTTCACGAAACTTAGCACACATCATTCTAGACTCAATTCTGTACGCTATGCCAAATTTCGTGCAAATCGAAGAATATATAGGGTCCTTGGTGCATAATTTCCCTAAAATCGGGCGAAGCTTTATATGGGAGCTATATTTAAATCTGAACCGATTTCCACGAAACTTAGCACACATCTTTCTAGACTTAATTCAGTACGCTGTGCCAAAAATTCGTGGAAATTGAATGATTTTCATGGGCTTTGGCGCACAATTTACCTAAAATCGGGCAAAACTATATATGGGAGCTACACCTAAATCTGAACCGATTTCCACGAAACTTAGCACACATCTTTCTATGCTTTATACCGTACGCTGTGCCAAAATTCGTGAAAATTTATTTTCAAGGACTTTGGTGCTCAATTTACATAAAATCGGACGAAAATATATATGGGCGCTATATCTAAATCGGAACCGATTTTCTCCAATTTCAATAGGGTTCGTCCTTGGGCCAAATAAGTTACCATTTACCTTATATCGGACGAAAATATATATGGGAGCTATATCTAAATCTGAACCGATTTTCACGAAACTTAGCACACACCAAACTATGGCAAAATTCGTTCAAATTGAATGAGTTTCAGGGACTTTGGTGCACCATTTACCTAAAATCGGGGAAACTATATATGGGAGTTATATCCAGTTCTGAACCGATTTCCACGAAATTTAGCACACATCATTGTCGATTTAATTCATGGCGCTATGCCAAAGTTCGTGATTTTCAGGGACTTTGGTGCACCATTTACCTAAAATCGGGCGAAACTATATATGGGAGCTATATCTAAATCTGAACCGATTATCACGAAACTTAGCACACATCATTCTACCCCTAATTCAGTAGGCTATACCAAATTTCGTGCACATCGAAAGATATATAGGGACTTTGGTACCCCATTTACCTAAAATCGGACGAAAATATATATGGGAGCTATATCTAAATCTGAACAGATTTTTCCCAATTTCAATAGTGTTCGTCCTTGGGCCAAACAAATGAGCTGTGCCAAATTTCATCCAATTCGGATCATAAATGCTACCTGTACTTTGTTTACAATTTAACATGGACAGACGGACGGACATGCATAAATCCACTCAGAAAGTGATTCTATGCATATTCTCAAAATGAACCATGTGTCTATCTCGATTTTTTTTGCCTGTTACAAACATATGCACAAAGACATAATACCCTGTACCACAGTGTGGTGAAGGGTATAACAACCCATACGTAAACCAAACTGTAGGAACTTAAATACTCTATGCAAAATTTTGTCTCAGTCGGACAAGCACTGAAAGTATGGAGCACCATTTACATAATATCGGAGGAAAGGGAGTTATATCTAAATGTGAAGACATAATACCCTGTACTACAGTGTGGTGAAGGGTATAAACAGCTGCTCCGACAAACACGAGTAGTCTTAGCTTAACTGAGATCAGTATGGTGCAACGTCCGTAATTCCTATATGGCAAGAATTAATGATCTGATATACAACACATGATAACACACATGATACATAGAACCATCACTGAAGT
This sequence comes from Musca vetustissima, assembly GCF_032173495.1. NCBI lineage: Eukaryota > Metazoa > Arthropoda > Insecta > Diptera > Muscidae > Musca > Musca vetustissima. The sequence continues at coordinate 72,361 of NW_026888932.1, forward strand.
TAGAAGACTTACTATTCTTTTCGCTGAAAAAAAACGGAATCCAAATAATATTTCCCTAAAGAAAAAAATTCAAAGTAGTTTTATAGTGACCTTTCATCGGTTATTCCTTTCTCACGCATTTTTTTTCAATTATTTAATTTTATTTCAAGGACGCCAAGCAAAATCGCATTAAACAATTCAAAGATATCAAATTAAACACTGGTGTCTATAGTAATAAATTTCATCTATCCAAGGAACCGGTAATGGGCCACTGGAAAATCTTAGTCTCAGTTTTGGGAAAATATGAAAAAAGTGGCGGAAAAAATTTTAAAGTTGAAAAATATGTTTTACCCAAATTTGCTGCTTACATTGATGCTGCTAAAGATGTGCTTTTTGATGATAATGAATTTAGTGTTAGCGTTTATGGTAAATACACATTTGGTAAATATGTGGAGGGTATGGCGAAGATTGCAATCTTAACTCCCTACAGCAAGATGAGCATGGTTGAACAGAAAGCTCCACTTAAGGATTATCGAGCATCATTCAAATTCAACTTTTCCGATATGCCAGAGGCACACGTATTTTCCTCGTTGATACTTTCGGCCACAATTGAAGAGGCCCAAACGGGTATATCGCAATCAACAATGCAAGAAATAAATGTTCGAAAACAAAAATATCATATAATAATACCTGAAAATGAAATTGAATTTTTAAATGGCAAACCATATAAAATGAAAGCCATTGTAAGATATTGGAATGGTAGTCAAATAGATGATGACCTTACTCCGATCCGCATGATCCATGGCAATAGAACGCATGAAACTAAATTGAATAGAAATGGTATTGCCACATTTACATTCGATTACATCGACAATGAAGATAATGTTTTTCAATTTGCCGATAGTTCTACACGTCTACCGAATATATTTTATGCTCAAGACCCGGAACTTAATAAAAACACAACAGGTTGTACTCTTAATTTTAAACAAAGAAGGTAAGAGGAAGACAATTGCTTATAAACTGTATTATTATTTAATTAATTTTTATTGCAGATTAACATTTGGTACAACCGTTGACTTGGAGGTAGCATCGGAATCGCCAATACCCTATCTAGTTTACACCATCACCAGTCATTCGGATATTGTTCGCTCGAAATTCATCAAATTACCCGACAATGCAAAATCACATGTTTTCAAAATTACAACCGCCATTGATATGATTCCACGTTGTTATATCTATGTGCATTACATCGTAAATGGTGAATTGCAATTTTGTGAATTACGTTTGGAATTCCCCCATGAATTTGAGAACAAGGTGAGTAAAACAAGTTTACAGAAGTACCCATCACAATTTGAGATTATAACAATTTATAATCTACGATACATTGCAAAAATTGTAAATTACGAAAGGAAAGGACGAAAATCGGACGGGCCCGAGTATATGATACCCTACACCACTAAAGGTATATATAAGATATGCTCATAAGATTCCTATTGCAATACATAGTAATATATTTACTGATGTGTACCATATCATGTGCAATTTTCGCCTTGGCTGATGTTCTCAAGAAACAGGAGATAAAAGCGAAGTTCTTCTACATCAGTCTCATTTGTGCCCATGCTCCCACGGAAGACAAAGATGAACAGACCTCAGATATATTTTACGAGCGCCTAGAAACAGCATATGACCGCTGCCCAGGCCATGTCATTAAAATTCTACTAGGAAATTTTAATACAAAAATCGGAATTGAAAATATATTTGCCCACACCGTCGGAAAATGAATAAATATCAGACAACGACATGAGGACTGTCAAAAAGGCTGTAAACGCGAAAAACGCAAAAAAAATGTAATTAATGCAGAACCATTTATTTGAATATTATCACTATATACAATTACTTTCAAGAATATATATCGATGTCATAATGATATCGAACATTGCAAGCGATAAAAAATACCTTTGAACAAACTTTTTGGAGAAGAAAATTTTGAAAGATATGGGTTTGGCAGTAAATGGCAATTTAAATTGACTAATGCAAATAGCTATTTTGTCAAAAACCTAAGGCGCCCAATTGACTATGGACCAACGGTGGTAAACTTTGTTAATGTCACTCTTTCGGTACCGCCATAAATAAAATCAATGACATCAGACCAAGACAAACTCTACAAGACGCTGATACTATCTGAATTATGGATCTGAAGTATGAGTACTTGCGCAAGCAGATGAACAAAGGCATCTCCAAAGTGGTTTTGGCAGTAAATGTCAATAAAACCAAGCTGATGGTATCAACGCTCAAGACGCCCAATTGACTCGGATCAACGGTGGAACTTGAAAACCTTGGTACCGCCATAAATAAAATCAATGTCTTTGTGCATATGTTTGTAACAGGCAAAAGGAAACGAGATAGGCACATGGTTCCTTTTCAGAATATGCATAGAATCACTTTCTGAGTCGATTTATGCATGTCCGTCCGTCGGTCCGTCGGTCCGTCCGTCCGTCTGTAGATGTTAAATTGTAAACAAAGTACAGGTCGCATTTATGATCCGATTTGGATGAAATTTGGCACAAGTCACTTATTTGGCCCAAGGACGAACCCTATTGAATTAGGGAAAAATCGGTTCAGATTTAGATATAGCTCCCATATATATTTTCGTCCGATTTAAGGTAAATGGTGCACCAAAGTCCCTAAATAACATTCGATTTGCACGAAATATTGCACAGCGTTCTGAATTATGCCCAGAATGATGTGTGCCATGTTTCTAGAAAATCGGTCCAGATTTAGATATAGCTCCTATATATAGTTTCGTCCGATTTAAGGTAAATGATGCAGTAAAGACCCTATATATCTGTCGATTTGCCCGAAATTTGGTACAACGTGAAAAGTAGAACGATGCCAGTTCTACTTTTCACGCCTAGAATGATGTCTGCCAAATTTCGTTTAAATCGGTCCAGATTAAGATATAGCTCCCATATATAGTTTCGTCCGATTTCATGTAAATGGTGCACCAAAGCCCCTATATATCTGTCGATTTGCACGAAATTTGGTACAACGTACTAAAATGAGCCTAGAATGATGTCTGCCAAGTTTCGTTTACATCGGTCCAGATTTAGATATAGCTCCCATATATAGTTTCGTCCGGTTTCATGTAAATGGTGCACCAAAGTCCCTATATATCTTTCGATTTGCTCGAAATTTTGCATAGCGTACTGAATTTAGTCCAGACTGATATGTGCCAAGTTTCGAAAAAATCGGTTGAGATTTAGATATAACTCCCTTATTTTATAGATTGATTTCAAGTAATTGACGCACCAAGGAACAAAACGTACTGAAGTTTTGTAGAAGTACAGACATTGCCCAACGGATGACCTATTGATATTTGTTTAAAGTCGATTCACAGTTAGGTAAATATCACATATTTTATTTCATCCGATTTCATGTTAATAGTCCTGTTTAATATACCCATAGTGGTGATGGGTATCATATAGTCGGCCCCGTCCGACTTTACTACTTTCCTTACTGGTTTAAGCTCGGCTTATGGAACACATGTTCTGTTACAAGCCAGCTAAGTAAGTTATCTAAACCTGAACCTATTTAAGATACGTCGAATGAATGAAATATGTCAAATTTCATTTCATTCGAAATAAATACGACCAATACTTAATTTACAACTGTACATGAACAGACAGGCATAAATCGACTCAGAAAGTGATTCTATGCATATTTTCATATTCTAAACAGTACCACACTGTGGTGATGGGTTGAAATATTCAGTTAACTGATTATACGACGATGCCAGTTCTACTTTTCACGTTTTACTTAAGTAGCTACATAGATTATATTACGATCCTTGACGCACCTCTCGCAGAGCACATAAAGTGTGTAGGGTATCATATAATTGTTGTCTTGTACAATTGCATTATATATATATATAAATATATATTTAATATTTCCTAACAGGTATCAATATCAGCACCACAAACTGCTACCCCAGGACAAGAAGTTCAACTTAACATAAAAACAAAACCCAAATCATATGTATGCCTACTGGGAATAGATTTAAGTGTGCATCTTCTAAATCCAGATTATAATATCGATCGAGATCGCATCTTTATGCAACTTATATTGGATTTGACATATTCCGGCAGGGATGTAATATATCCTGGTCAAATATCTGGTTTAATAACACTTACCAATGCCAACTATGTAACAGTGACACCCATCGGTTAGTATTGGTATGACAATTCATAACATTTATTTTATTTGCTTCTCTTTCATTGACAGCTTATCCGGATACACGTAGAACTACAACAAAAAGTAGCAGTCACGACTCATTTCATTCTGAAGTACGCCAAAATTTTCCCGAAACTTGGCTATTTATGGACCTTAAGGAGTAAGTAAGAGTAATTTTGTCGAAAGTATATAAATTTATAATGATTTTATTTTCTATCACAGAGTGAATGAAACAACCCAATTGAACCTTAATGTTCCCGACACCATAACCACATGGCTTATTACGGCATTTTCGGTAAATGGTGAAAGCGGTTTTGGCATGATGTCTGAAGCAACAAATATAACTGTTTTCAAGACATTCTTCATATCTACCAATTTACCATATTCCATTAAAAGGGGAGAAGTTGTAAAAGTTCCTATTATCATTTTCAATTATCACAATCAGCTCCTGGATACAGTGGTAACTATGAATAGTTCTCATGGGGAATACGATTTTATTGATGAGGCGACAATGAAGCCATTGTCCACCAATGAAAATTCCCAACGCATAAATGTGCCAGCCAATAGTGGAAAAACTTTAAATTTCTCGATAAAACCCAAAAAACTTGGAGTCATAAAAATCCAAATACATGCCTCTAATAATTTATTCAAGGATGCCATATTGCAAGATCTGTTAGTTGAACCCAAAGGCAAAATTGAACGCCAAAACAAGGATTTATTTATAAGTCTCAACAAATATATCGTACATCCATTGATGTCGAGATTCCCCAGAATATAGTTCCCGATACGGAATTCATACAACTTTCTGTAGGTAGTGATATTCTCCATACCACCCTAGATAATCTGGATAATCTAGTACAACTACCTACCGGTTGTGCTGAACAAAGTATGGTGAATTTTGCACCCAATGTTTTGGTACTGGATCATCTGAGAACTATTCACAAATCATCGGAAATGCGACAATTGGTCGAAAGAGCCAATCATAACATTGAAATAGGTTATCAGCGAGAATTAACCTATCGTCATGATAACGGGGCATATAGTGTCTTTGGACCGAAGGCACACACAGAGGAGAATACATGGTTAACGGCATACATTATTCGGTTCTTTATTAAAGCACAGCATTATGCCAGCATAGAAACTTCAATAATCACTCAGGGTTTAGAATTTTTGAAATCTAAACAATTGTCAACCGGAGAATTTCAATATACCGGCTATTTATTTCATCCAGCCCATCAGGATCGTTATGGCTTTACGGCATTTGTCCTGCTGACGTTTTTGGAAAGATCGGTAAATACAAAGTTTGTCTATTATATAAAAATTAAAAAAAAGACAAGTTCGCCCGGGCCGAAATTTATATATACCATCCACCATAGGTATACTGAAAGGTAGGGGAGACTGGGGCACCTTCGGCACTTTTTGTTTGGAGCTCTATATCTCAGTACTTATTCAAAAAATATAAAAAAAACTTTATGGCTGATTATTGTCCTCGGATACTATATTATTAAAACTAGTACCAAAAATATATAATAAATTAGTATTAGTTAAACATTTTTACAGTTTTGTAAAAACGTTAGCCTGTTATATGAGACTATAATAAAACGGAACTCAATATTGATATTTGTATACCCTTCACCACACTGTTGTACAGGGTATTATGTCTTTGTGCATATGTTTGTAACAGGCAAAAATAATCGAGATAGACCCATGGTTCCTTTTGAGAAACAATCATTTTCACGATTTAAATTTAACACACGTCCCTGTTAAATTGAAAGCAAAGTACAGGTCGCATTTATGATCATTTGTTTGGCCCAAGGACGAACCCTATTGAAGTTGGGAAAAGTCGATTCAAATTTAGATATAGCTCTCATATATATCGAAAGGATATATAAGGACTTTGGTGCACGTAATTTGGCATAATGAATAAGGTCTAGAATGATGTGTATATGAAAATGGTTCAGATTTAGATATATCATATATAGTTTCGTCCGATTTAAGGTAAATTGTGTACCAAAGTCCCTATATATCTTCCAATTTGCACGAAATTTGGCACAGCGTAATGAATAAGGTCTAGAATGATGTCTGGCAAGTTTCGTGACTTAATTTAGATATAGCTATTCCATATATATCTTGCAAAGGAAAATTGGGATATATATCTTTCGATATGCACGAAATTTGGCACAGCGTACAAAATTAAGTATAGAATGATGTGTACAAAGTTTCGAGAAAATCGGTTCAGATTTAGATATAGCTCCCATATATAGCTTCGCCCGATTTTTGGTAAATAGTCCACTAAAGTCCCTGGAAATTTTTTGATTTGCTCGAATTTTAGACTTAGTTTGCTGAATTAAGTCTACAATGATGTGTACAAAGTTTCGTGAAAATCCGTTCAGATTAAGATATAGATCCCATATATATTTTCGTCCGATTTTATGTAATTGGTGCACGGAAGTCCCTACATATTCTTCGATTTGCACGAATTTTGGTATAGGGTACTGAATTAAGTCTATAATGATGTTGCTAGGCTTCGTGAAAAGATCCAGAGCTAGGCCGATTGACACAACGTACTGAAGTAATATAAATTAGTCACTGGCAAGTTTCCCTGAAATCGGTACAGATATAGATATATAACAAAAAACCCGTCGTCTGTTAGGATACATATGTAGAATATATCCAAAGTGGTGAAGGGTATATTCTACATATACCTGTCCTTACTTGTTTGATAGTGAAATTTGACTGCCAATATAATACCAAACTCCAAAGTATAGCCAATTCGGTTGAAAACCAGAATACCGAGTATTGGGGAGTGCCGTTCTATTGGGCTACACTGAAACTTGAGCCCATCTTAATAATTTTTGATACGGATATGTGTTATCAAATGGCACCTCAAAATACCAAATTACAGCCAATTCGGTTGGAAAAACAGGTTCAAAACCCCCAAAATAACCAATATTTGGTGTACTGTTCAATGGGGTATACCCTGAAACTTGGGTCGATATGAAACATTTTTCAGACAGATGTGTGTTATTCTGTGAGAACCCAAAATACCAAACTAAGCCAATTCGGTGAAAAAACGTGTCCAAAATCTCAAAAATACCGAATACTGGGGTTACCGTTCAGTGATACGGATATGTGTTTCCAAATTACAAGCAATTAGGTGGAAACGTGTCGAAAATACCGAATATTAGGGGTATCGTTATATGGAGGCTACCCGAAACATGGGTCTGTATTAATAATGTTTAGTACGGAGATGTGTTATACAATATGGACCCAAAATATCAAATTACACCCAAATTGGTTAAAATACGTATCCAAAGTCTCGAAGTATCGAATATTTCAGAGCTCTATCTTAAATATTCAACAGGCGGACAGGAATAAAATGACATAGAATTTTATTCAGATCTAGAATATATATACTTTGTGGGGTCTCAAGTGAATATTTCAAGGTGTTGCCAGCGGAGTGACAAATATAATATACCCTATTGTGGAGGTTATAAATATGTTCCCAAAAGCTTGAATATACCAACAATTTTGAGTAGCGTTAGATGGTGAACCGATATATCCATTTTCAATAATAAAATATCCTAGAAGCACTAATAACATCTTTACTAGAGCTCTAGACAGATGTATAGACAGACGAACATGGCTAGTCATCGAATTTTATTTTGAATAGGTGTATATTTCGAGGTTTTTTTAATCGGAATGGCAATTTTAAATTGTTAAGAGGTTATGGCGTTAGTATTGGATCAATATTTCGGGATATTTGTGTTTGGATTTTAGAATCTTGTGTGGATCATGTTAAACTGCATGAATATTTGTTGGAGTAATATTTTCATCAGTACTTGATTTTCATAGGTTGCAAACCAGAAACTCTAGTTGCCAATAATACAGACGTCCTTCTTTCCAGACTAATATTACTTTGAATAGAATACTTTTGGTATAGATCCCATATAAAAGTCGTTAAAGTAATTTTCCATACGTATGCTGAAGGTCCCAAGCGATGTTTCTAACCGGAGTAAATATATATAAGCGGATTAAAAATACTCTGGACAAACGATCTTCAGTTCAAATCAAGTTTTTGATATAGTCAACTTTTCTCTTTTTTTTCTCTCCTAGCAATATAAAAGAAAATACAAAACTGTGATAGACAAAGGCCTATATTTTCTAGTTGAGAATATCAACAACATCGATGATAACTACGCTTTATCCCTTACGGCACTAGCATTGCAAATGTCTAAAAATGATCACTCCAATGACGTATTGGACAAACTTAAAGGAAAAGTCCACAGCGAAAATGGTTTGAAATGGTGGCAATCATCAAATCCGGAACATTTGAATGATGTTGAAATAACGGCATATGCTCTAATGGCTCTACTAGAATTCAATTCTGTCGATAATATAAATATTATGAAGTGGATCTTGGAGCAACGAAGTAAAGTTGGTGGTTTTAAAACGAGTCAGGATACGGTAGTCGCACTGCAAGCTCTGATCAAATTCAATGAAAAATATCCCAGTTCAGATGAAACTTTACTCAAATTGAATTATGAGGCTGTGGATAACAAGGGGTTCAAGATTATCGATGGCTTTCTGGGCATTGATCCAAGTAATAAACAAATTTGGCAACAAATTGAGGTAAGTTTTGAAAACATAAAATATATGTTGATATATTGCACTCTACATTGCAGCTTCCGACAACCACACGTTCGGTACAATTAAAAGTTGAAGGCCAAGGAAGTGCTTTAGTTCAATTAGCCTATCACTATTACATGCCACTGGAAGAGGAATTAATGAACATTGAACCCAAAAAAGTCGTCGTTTCAACTAGACCTTCCAAAATCTCTGGCATTTCCAGTAGAACAAAAAATTCATATCAGAAATCGTTTACCATTTCTCCCATGGCAAAGATGTCCTCCGCCAGTGCCATGGAATTGGATGTTTGTTTCAAATTTAAACCCTCAGAGAAATTGAAGTATCGTCGTACGAATATGGTCATTATGGAAATTGAAATGCCTTCTGGATTTGTTGTATCATCCGATTCGCTTCAAGATCTAAAAGATATAGATTGTGTAGCTAGAGTTGAATTGAAAAAATCGGATACAACCTGTTTGACATATTTCAAACATTTACAAGCCGACGATGATGAACAATGCATAAATTTACAAGCAAATAAAATTCATGAGGTGGCATTGCTACAACCGGCCTCTATAACAATGTATGATTATTATATACCAGAATATCGTGATACGGTACCATATGAAATTCAATCTTATAATTAACTGTTTTAATTAAATAAATAATTGAGTAACGAAGGAGCATTCAAATCAGAGTTTTTTTTACCGATTTTTATGTAAATAAATCACCAACGGCCAAGGTCTGATTTAATCCAAAATGTTGCGCGTCACGAAAAGTACTTAATATGGTAACATTTGTATATGCCGAACCGGTGGAGAAATCTGAAATTTGGATTGAGGCTAATTAATGAAGTGTAGTAAAGATGTACCAAAAGGTTTTTGGAATTTCGAACTATAAGTATCTGAATTGAACTAAAATGCACTAAATTTGTTACAATTTCGTAGCATGTGAATAGACATAGCTAAATAGTTGAAATTTGGAGTTGACGATTAGGAGATGGTTCTGGAAGTGTATAGTCATGTATATGAAAAGTACTAAATTGTAAAAAATTTGGTACAATTTGAATTTGGAGGAAATTTGAAATTAATATTACCTTCGGAGTATAGGATTGGGATATGTACGTAGTTTTTATACCCTTCACCACACTGTGGTACAGGGTATTATGTCTTTGTGCATATGTTTGTAACAGGCAAAAGGACACGAGATAGACCCATGGTTCCTTTTGAGAATATGCATCGAATCACATTCTGAGTCGATTTATGCATGTCCGTCCGTCTGTCTGTCCATGTATTTTTGTGAACAATGTACAGGTCGCATTTATGATCCGATTTGGAGGGAATTTGGCACAGGTCACTTAAATGGTCCAAGGACGAACCCTATTGAAACTGGAAAAAATCGGTTCAGATTTAGATATAGCTCCCATATATATTTTCGTCCGATTTAATGTAAATGGTGCATCGATTTGCACGAAATTTGGCATGGGAGAATCAATCAGGTCCAGATTGATGTGTGCTAAGTTTCCTATTGATACTGGAAAAAATCGGTTCAGATATAGATATAGCTCCCATATATATTTTCGTCCGATTTAATGTAAATGTTGCACCAAAGTCCCTAGATATCATTCGATTTGCACGAAATTTGGCACAGCGTTCTGAATTAGGTCTAGAATGATGTGTGTTAAGTTTCGTGAAAATCGGTTAAGATTTAGATATAGCTCCCATATATATGTTCGTCCGATATAATGTAAACGGTGCACCAATGTCCCTAAATATCATTCGATTTGCAAGAAATTTGGCACAGCCTAGAATGATGTGTGTTAAGTTCCCTGAAAATCGGTTCAGATTTAAATATAGCTCCCATATATATGTTCGCCCTATTTAATGTAAATGGTGCACCAAAGTACCTATATATAAATTTGGCACAGCCCAATGAATTAGGCCTAGAATGATGTGTGCTAAGTTTCCTGAAAATCGGTTCAGATTTAGATATAGCTCCCATATATATTTTCGCCCGATTTAATGTAAATGGTGCACCAAAGTACCTTAATATCCTTTGATTTGCACGAAATTTGGCACAGCGTAATGAATTAGGTCTAGAATGATGTGTGTTAAGTTTCCTGAAAATCGGTTCAGATTTAGATATAGCTCCCATATATATTTTCGTCCGATTTAATGTAAATGGTGCACCAAAGTCCCTATATATCTTTCGATTTGCACGAAATTTGCCACAGCCTAATGAATTAGGTCTAGAATGATGTGTGTTAAGTTTCCTGAAAATCGGTTCAGATTTAGATATAGCTCCCATATATATTTTCGTCCGATTTAATGTAAATGGTCCTCCAAAATTCCTTAATATCTTTTGATTTGCACGAAATTTGGCACAGCGTAATGAATGATGTGTGTTAAGTTTCCTGAAATCGTTGAAATCGGTTCAGATTTAGATATAGCTTGTATATCTGACAAAATGACAAATTTACTATAGGTTGCAGAATGACATGTTTATAGATCCAATTTCATTTTACTGGTCATTTAAAAATGCGATGTCTGTTAGGATTCATCAGTTGAAGATACCTAAAGTGGTATCTTTAGTGTTTTATATTTGTACTTATGAGTACGAAAACTAATAACAAGTACTATATTTGGTACAATTTGGATTTGGCTGAATCGATAAAGCGGGAATTTGGAATTAGGACCAATGTTGGGGTGTACGATTGTGATATGTAGGACATTTTTGTACTAATGTGTACTAATTGGTACAATTTGGATTTAAGGGAACCCCCCCATTCTCGATTTTATTTTTTCAAGATTTTCAATGGGCTGGTAAATCAATACCAATGCTTGTTAAGGTTTGTAACTTTGCACATATATAATTGAAGATTTAAAAGAGAAGAAAAATAATTTACAAAAAAATGTTGTTATTGTTTTGTTGTTGTTTTTTTGTAATTAAAGAAAAGTCCATATTTTCGATGGCGGGCATGATAACTCCTCACTGGAACATCGGAATCCGAAAATTCCAACGGTGTTAGAAAGAGTACATGTCTGACTCTCGTATGAACTAGGATTATTGACTTCGCTCTAAAATTAAGAAAATGGTGGCCCTTTAAAAAAATATTTTTGAAAAATCGCGGATTTTTTACCAAAAACCAAGTTAAAAAATAAGGAAGATCTTCACCGATTGGCTTTATCCTAGTTCATACGAGAGCTATACACTCCCAGAGAAACGTTGCAAAATTTGGAACCGATTGGATTATTAGTTTTTGAGTTATCGTGCCCGCCATTCGCAAAAAAATGCTTAGAGAAAAACGCGTTTAAAGTTTGAGAAACCCTTCAGCCGTCACTTGATGCTGACACAATAAATCGGATATATCTTCAACAGTTCTTGAGATTTTCACTTGAAATTTTGTAGAGACATTCTTTAATCAGTGTAGATTCGAATTATATCATCAAAAATTTTGACCCCGAGAATGGGGGGGGGGGGTCCCCTTAAGTGAACCGATAGAGCTGGAACACTAAAATTTGGAAATAAGATTAAAACTGCATTGCAAAATTAAGGTATGTATATATGTTAATGTGTACTAAATTTTGGGAGAACCGATAGAGCTGGAACACTAAAATTTGGAAATAAGATTTAAACTGCATTGCAAAATTAAGGTATGTATATATGTTAATGTGTACTAAATTTTGTACAATTTAAATTTTGGGAGAACCGATAGAGCTGGAATCCATAAATGTGGAGTTAGGATCGCTGTAGGATTGGAATATGTAGGAAGTTTTGGAAATTGTGCCTATGTGTACTAAATTTGGTACAATTTGACGTTTGGATGAATCGATGGTCTTGGAATACAGAAATTTGGTGTTAGGATCACTGTTGGAGTGTAAGTTTAAGGAATGCAGGAAGTTTTGGATATTTGTATTTAAAATTCGGAAATATGATTTCTATTGGATTTATATTACTGTGCACTATATTGGTACAAATTGGATTGTGTAAACCGGTAGGGTTGTAATCTTGAAATTGGGAAATAAGATCTCAATTTTATTGTTTGGAGAACTATATTTCTTTGCGGTCAAAATTGGTGTGTAGTGTTGAGATGTGGCACTAAATGGTACTAAAAATGTCGATATGGGGGTGTAGGTTGATCAGCTCCTCTGACATATGCGTTTTCTGTGAACAAAAATAATGAATTTTGACGTGTTTTAATAATTCTCACATTCGCTAACGAAGTAGCTGGCATATGCAAGTGAATATATAAATGCACTTCAAAATAAGTTTGATTCAGAGCTCGTATTTCAGTTCATTTAAAGGCTAGAATGACAATAACAGATACACTGACGGACATTGAATTTAAAGCTGATTAATATTCTGCGGTTATAGGGTCGGAAAAACAAACTTAATACATCCTCCATACTATGATAGATAGTACAACAAAAACTGCACCAAAACGATTGATTCATAAATAGATTTGTCGTATTATTGTAACATTTCAAGCTATTTTCTCTGAAATAGCTTATCACTTATTGCTCTTCGTTTTTTGTCATCAAATATATCAATGTTCATATGAATCTATTCAGTCGTTCTAAGACCACACGCCAGAAATGCAGCTACAATGGATTTTGCTGCTGCTGACACGGTCACTCTTGATTACATCAACAATAGCAAAAAGGTTGAAATTTAATTTTTTTCCGATTTTCCTCCAAAATAATACGATTTACAAATATTTACAGTTATTATTCCGTTGTGGCCCCTGGAACCATTAAATCAAATCGTAATTATACCATTTGTTTGACCCTGCACAATGCTCCCGAATCTGCTGCTACTGTACGTGTTGCCCTCCTTGGGGAGGGTGATGTTGTACAATTCAGAGTGGTAGTGCTGGATGAACACTTGAAACCATTTAAATCGATAGAACCGATACAAATTGAGGTTGTGGTAAGTAAAATAAATAAAAACCTACAATTAAATTCGGTCGGGCTAAACTTTTAATGCCCTCCACCTTGATGCGAGGTAGCATTGCATATTGTTTTGTATGGATGTTTTCTATCCGATGAGAAAACGAAATACCAAAGTACAGGACATTAAGCATAACGGAAGAGAAAGACATTAAGCGTAACGGGACCTTCAGTATGTGGTACATTTGTCAAAAAATGGACCAAAATACGTCCATCCTCATTTACACTAAGCTGAAATCCATATCAGATTTTTCCAATCTGAGTATCTGCAACTGGGTATTTTTTTCTCGGAAGATTAAACAGGTAATAGATAATTCCGATCGATTTTATGGACCAATCTTCACGATATTTTGCATGTAGGATGGGTTCTGGCCAATGAAAACTTTATTTTTGTCTAATTTTCTGGTCGCTCCAGAGGCCGCAATTATGGCTCTAACTTCGCGAATTTTTACATGGAGAAGGGGATCGGGCCAAAGAATAAGCATAAATATCGGTCAATATTTAATGTGTCAAATGGATCCTAACTTTTGTGTGAAAAATTACAAAATTTGTATTCTATGGCGTATATACTTGCCCCTGAAGGACATAGACCCGAGAAGTTAATAGTATATCCAAGAGGAGTGGTTGACCTTTAAATTGATATCAATTATATGGTCGTATGTACTCAGATGTGGGAGTTACACTTACGTACTGAGATATTATTTAGTAACCCATTACCACACTAGAGGGCGATATATAGCGATGATCGCTTTGAAATTGTCCATAAGGATCCAGGTATGGTCAAGGACAAAACCTTTAATTTTTGGTTATGATCAGATAATAATATTGGGATGAGGTGGACCGAAAACTTAATTTTGTGCGTGTGTTTTTTTTCGATTCTACAGGCAATTTGAAAGCCGAACATAATTAGAAGGCTGTACTGAATATTAGTAATACTCTGAAAATATGTCAGAATAATGAAGAGGTGCTGTTGACCTCTAGTCGGTCAAAAGGATGCAAATATCGTGAAATATTGTCCTAGCTCAGAATATAGAATCACAGAAAGTTAGATTTTCGTGGAAGTTGTGTAGGGTATCATATGGTCGACCCGTCCGACTATACTGCTCCGCTCACTGGTTTATTTTTATTTTTTTCAAATTTATTTTCAGGACGCCAATCAAAATCGTATTAAACAATTTAAAGATATCAAATTAAACACTGGTGTCTATAGTAATAAATTTCAATTATCCAAGGAACCGGTAATGGGTCAATGGCATATCTTGGTCTCAGTATTGGGAAAATATGAAACAACAGGTGGTAAAGATTTTAAAGTTGAGAAATATGTTTTACCCAAATTTGGTGTTTACATTGATGCTGCTAACGAATTGCTATATGACGATGATGAATTTAGTGTAAGCGTCTATGGAAAATACACATTTGGTAAATATGTGGAGGGTATGGCGAAGATTGCCATTTTAAATGTCTACACCAATATGACTATGGTTGAACAGCAAGCTCCACATAAGGACTATCCTGCAGTATTTAAATTCAACTTCAACGATATACCACAGGCACGCATATTTTCATCGGTTATACTTTTAGCCACAATTGAAGAGGCCCAAACGGGTATAACCCAATCGACAATGCAGAAATTGAGTGTTCGTAAGGAAAATATAATATTATAGTACCAGAGAGTGAAATTGAATTTTTGAACGGTAAACCATATAAAATGAAGGCAATGGTTAAATATTGGAATGGTAGTCGGGTAAACGATGTTCGTACTCCGATCCGTATGACTCATGGCAATAGAACGTATGAAACTAAATTGAATAGATATGGTGTGGCCACATTTACTTTCGACTATATCGACAAAGAAGTTAATGTTTTTCAATTTGCCGATAGTTCTACATATCTATCGAATATATTTATTGGACAAAATTATAGATATGATGCTTCAAAGACAGTTTGTTCTATAAAATTAAAACAAGGAAAGTAAGTGAAAATAATATTTTTCTAAATTTATTATTTTAATAATTTATTAATTTTTTATAGATTAAAATTTGGTACAACCATTGACTTGGAGGTAACATCGGAGTCGCCAATTCCCTATCTAATTTACACCGCCACCAGTCATTCAGATATTGTTCGTTCGCAATTAATAAAATTGCCGGACAATACGAGTTCGCATGTTTTTAAAATTACACCTGGTATCGATATGATTCCACGTTGTCATATCTATGTACATTACATTGTAAATGGCGAATTGCGATATTGTGAATTGAGTTTGAAATTCCCAAATGAATTTGAGAATAAGGTGAGTAAAAAGGCAGTACCTATGTGCAAATAAAACCAGTAAGGAAAGAAGTAAAGTCGGACTGTGTTCAAACAGACGTCCCCTTTTCTAAGAAACATTGAACGAACTTAAATATGTGATCTTTATCTATAAGTAAACTGAATAACATCAATCCCAACACACCCCATTCTGCAACATATTTATACGCTTCACCAAACTGTGGTACAGGGTATTATGTCTTTGTGCATATGTTTGTAACAGGCAAAAGGAAACGAGATAGACACATGGTTCCTTTTGAGAATAGGCATAGAGTCGATTTATGCATGTCCGTCCGTCCGTCTGTCCGCCTGTAGATGTTAAATTGTAAACAAAGTACAGGTCGCATTTATGATCCGATTTGGATAAAATTTGGCACAAGTCACTTAATTGGCCGAAGGACGAACCCTATTGAAATTGGGAAAAATCGGTTCAGATTTAGATATAGCTCCCATATATATTTTCGTCCTATTCAAGGTAAATGGGGCACCAAAGTTCCTCTACATCTTTCGATTTGCACGAAATTTGGCACAGAGTACTGAATTAAGTGCAGAATGATGTGTGCCAAATTTCGAGAAAATCGGTTCAGATATAGATATAGCTCCTATATATAGTTTCCTCCGATTTAAGGTAAATGGTGCATACAAGGTCCCTATATATCTTTCGATTTGCATGAAATTTGGCATAGATTACTGAATTAGGTGCAGAATGATGTGTGCCAAGTTTTGAGAAAATCGGTTCAGATTTAGATATAGCTCCCATATATAACTTCGTCCGATTTAAGGTAAATGGTGCGCCGAAGTCCCTAAATATATTTCGATTTGCACGAAATTTGGCATAGTATACTAAATTGAGTCTATAATAATGTGTTCTAAGTTTTGTGAAAATCGGTTCATATTTAGATGTAGCTCCCATATATATTTTCATCTTATGTAATGTAAATGGTGTACCAAAGTCTCTATTTATCATTCGACTTGCACCAAAGTCCCTATTTGTCACTCGATTTGCAATTTTGCACAGCGTGCTGAATTAAGGCTAGAATGATGTGTGTTTAGTTTCGTGAAAATCGGTCGAGATTTAGATATAGCTCCCATATATATGTTCGTCCGATTTAATGTAAATGCTGTCGTCCGATTTTACACAAAATTGACACAAATTTTGCACAACGTACTGGAGTTACAATAACCTAGAAGTTGGATATAAATGCTTCATCAAGGTGGGTCCAATCGGCAGAAAATTTTGCACTACGTACTGAAGTTACTATAACATAATGTGTGGCAAGTTTAGTTGAAATCGGTTAAGATTTAAATTAATTTACATAATTTTGTCCCTGGTCCTTCAATCGTTAGATATACCAAAAGTGGTGAAGGGTATCATATAGTCGGCACCGTCCGACTTTACTACTTTCCTTACTGGTCTAAATTTTGAAAATAGATTTAAAGCAAACTTTACACACGCTATTTGGTATTGATTATTTGGACTATTTGGCAGCCATTGATTATTTGGTGTACAAAAAACATCAATCGGCCTAGCTATTGGTCTTTAGGGCATCATTTACTTAAAATCGGACGAAAGTATATATTGGAGTTATATTTAATTCCGAACCGATTTCATCAAAACTTGACACACGTCATTCTAGACTCAATTCAGTACACTATGCAAAATTTCGCGCAAATCGAAAGATATATAAGGACTTTGGTGCACCATTTACAGAAAATCGGAAAATATATATTGGAGCTATATTTGTATATGAACCGATTTTAACGAAAACTAGCACACATTGTTCTGGACCTAATTCAACATTCTTTGTCAAATTCCTATATAGGGCCTTTGGTGCACCATTTACATTAATACGGACGAAGATATATATGGGAGCTATATCTAAATCTGATCCGATTTTCTTCAATTTCTTGTGCAACATTTCATCAAAATCGGATCATAAATGAGACCTTTACTTTGTTTAAAATTTAACATCTATAGACGGCGAACGAACGAACATGCATAAATCGATTCAGAAAGTGATTCTATGCATATTATAAAAAGAAACCATGTGCCTATCTCGTTTCCTTTTGCCTGTTACAAACATATGAACAATGACATAATACCCGGTACCACAGTGTGGTGAAGGGTATAAATAGTTTAAAGTATAATGAAATTCTATGCAAATCAAATCTAACACTAGTAAATGGAGGACTCTCCTCGTTTTACATATTAGAGATAACTGTTACAAACATATGCACATAGACATAATACCCTGGTGAAGGGTATAAAAATGCACTTAAATTCCTAGCTTCTCCTTAGGAATCATCCACACAGCTATAATCCTCGTAATATGGGGTCTTATACCGCCAAGGTAACGTTTATATGTACATCGCATCCTTCATGCTAAAGTCTCACTTCATTTGACAAATTTTTTCAAGCGGCATGTTTCCTAGTGGTGTAGGTCCTGCCGAAATAAACACCTTTTTTAAAACATTGAATTTTTTGTTTAAATACTTCTCTAATCTCAATTATTTATTATTAATCTCAACATATCATTTTTTATATTTCATAACAGGTATCAGTATCAGCACCCCAAATGGCAAAGCCGGGACAAGAAGTTCAACTTAACATTAAAGCAAAGCCCAAATCATATGTAGGCCTATTGGCTGTAGATCTAATTGTACATCTTCTAAATCCGGAATATAATATCGATCGAGAACGTATATTTAGAGAATTGACATACGATTTGACATTTTCCGGTGTAGATGTAATCTATCCTGGTCAAATATCTGGACTTATAACACTGACCAATGCCAATTATAATAAATATGAGACACCCATTGGTAAGTTTTAAACAAATATATTTGCACATATACTCATTTATTTGATTGACAGATAAGTCGGATAAGCCAAGGTATATACCTGACACTCTACCTCCAGTTAATGTAGAAATACGTTCAAAATTTCCCGAAACATGGATATTTATGGACCTGATGGAGTAAGAATTTCATTGTATGGCACACAATAATTATTTTAATTTTATTTCCGCCATAGCGTAAATTAAACAACCCAATTGACCCTTAATGTACCCGATACCATAACCGCATGGCTTATTACGGCATTTTCGGTAAACGATGAAAGCGGTTTTGGCATGATGTCTGAACCGATAAATTTAACCGTATTCAAAACATTTTTCATATCTACCAATTTACCATATTAATGGAATATGGTAAATGGTACGAGGAGAAGTTGTTAAAATTCCTGTTACCATTTTCAATTATCACAATCGCGAACTGAACACCATGGTAACTATGAATAATTCTAATGGGGAATATGATTTTGTTGATGAGGCGACAATGAAGCAATTGTCCACCATTGAAAATTCCCAACGCATAAATGTGCCAGCCAATAGTGGAAAAACTTTAAAGTTCTCGATAAAACCCAAAAAACTTGGACCCATAAAAATCCAAATAAATGCCACTAATAATTTATTCAAGGATGCCATATTGCAAGATCTCTTAGTTGAACCCAAAGGCAAAATTGAACGCCAAAACAAGGATTTATTTATAAGTCTCAACAAAGAGCAACAAATATATCGTACATCCATTGATGTCGAGATTCCACAGAATATAGTTCCCGATACCGAATTCATACAACTTTCTGTAGGCAGTGATATTCTCTATACCGCCCTTGATAACCTTGATAATTTGGTGCAATTGCCCGCCGGTTGTGCTGAACAAAATATGATGAATTTTGCACCCAACGTTTTGGTATTGGATCATCTGAGAACCATGCGTAAATCTTCGGAAAAACGAGAATTGGACGAACGGGCTACTCGTCACATTGAAATTGGATATCAACAAGAATTAACCTATCGTCATGTTAACGGAGCATATAGTGTCTTTGGACCGAAGGCACGCACGGAGGAAAATACATGGCTAACAGCGTACATTATTCGATTCTTTATTAAAGCACAACGTTATGTCGGCATAGAAAGTTCAATAATCAATGAAGGTTTAGAATTTTTGAAATCTAAACAATTGCCAACGGGAGAATTTCAATATACCGACTATTTATTTCATCCAGCCCATCAGGATCGTTATGGTTTTACGGCATTTGTCCTATTGCCATTTTTGGAAAGTTCGGTAAGTTAAACCAGTAAGGAAAGTAATAAAGTCGGACGATGCCGACTATATGATACCCTTCATCACTATGGGTGTATTAAAAAGGACTATTAACATGAAATTGGATGAAATAAAATATGTGATATTTATCTAAATGTGAATCTACCTAGATCTATCCATAAAGTATGTAAATCGACTTCAAACAAATATAAATAGGTCATCCGTTGGGCTATGTTTGTACTTCTACAAAACGCAACTACGTAATTCTATAGAATCTGACTAACACGAGGAGTTTGGTGCCCAATTTACTTGAAATCGGGCGAAAATATATATGGAAGCTCTATCCAAATATTAAGCGATTTTAAACAAACTTGTCACAGGTTATGTTATACTAATTTCAGAACGTTTTGTTCCTATCAGCCTATTGGTTACTTTGTGCGTCAATTACTTAAAATCAAACTATAATAAAAGGGAGCTATATCTAAATCTGGACCGATGTTCACGAAACAAGGCAGACTTCGCTCCAGGCTCAATTCAGTACGTTATGCCAAATTTCGTGCAAATCGAAGGATATATAGGGACTTTGGCGCACCATTTACATGAAATCGGACGAAACTATATATGGGAGATATATCTAAATCAGGACCGATTTTCAAACTTGGCAGACATAATTCTAGGCTCAATTCAGTAGGTTATGCCAAATTTGGTGCAAATCGAAAGATATATAGGGACTTTGGTGCACCATTTAAATAAAATCGGACGAAACTATATATGGGAGCTATATTTAAATCTGGACCGATTTTCATGAAACTTGACAGACGTCACTCTTGGTTCAATTCAGAACGTCATGCCAAATTTCGTGCAATTCGAAAGATATATAGGGACATAAATCATAAATCGACTTAAAAAGTGATTCTATGCAAATTCTAAAAAGGAACTATCTCGTTTCCTTTTGCCTGTTACAAACATATGCACAAAGACATAATACCCTGTACCACAGTGTAGTATAAAAATTTCATCAAAAATATTTAATACCCACTCCACCTTATTTATGGCATGAACATAAAGCTGTGATGTCTGAAGGACCAGAACATATTAAAAAACTAAACTTTACCTTTCTTCGGAGCTAACATCCGCCCTTTGGAAAATTTTGGGGACTAATCGAGATGTAATGATCGGTACACCAAAAAATAAATCTGGGATCAATAGTTCGCTGGGTTTGTGTTTTTTGTTTGGGTTGTAGAATCTTATGTGAAGCATGGGAAAAGGAATTATTAACTGTGATATATAAATGTACCAAAGGTTGATGTTCCTAAATACATTCACAATCAGTTTTGATATTTACACATAGCCCTCATATAAAGGTAGCAAATCTTTTCAATGCGTACATTGAAGGCGCTAGAAGAATTTTCCAAAAATATTAATTGTATATAAGTGGGATAAAAATTCTCTTGGTAGGCAATTTGCAGAACACTTTTATGATTTTACATATCCACCATATCCATCCGATTTTAGGTATTCTAAAGCGTGAAGGATATAAAAATTTCCGCCCGCTTAAAATTTAAGGACATTCTCTCTTCGTTTTAATTGCAACTTAATTTTTTCGTAGCTATCTAGAAGAAAATATAAAGCTGTGATCGATAAAGGAGTTGAATTTTTAGTTGACAATATCAATAACATCGATGACAACTATGCCTTATCTCTTACGGCATTAGCACTACAAATGTCTAAAAATGATTACTCGAATGAGCTATTGACTAAACTTCAAGAGAAGTCCCTCTCTGAAAATGGTTTAAAATGGTGGCAATCATAAAATCCGGAACATTCGAATAACGTTGAAATAACAGCATATGCTGTAATGGCTTTCCTAGAATCAAATTCTGTCGATAACATAAATATTATGAAGTGGATCTTGGAGCAACGAAGTAAAGTTGGTGGTTTTAAAACGAGTCAGGATACGGTGGTGGCATTGCAAGCATTGATTAAATTCAATGAAAAATATACCAGTTCTGATGAAACTTTATTAAAAGTGAGTTATGAAGCTTTGGATGATAAGGGGTTGAAGGTTATCGATGGCTTTCTGGGCATAGATCCAAGTAATACACAAATTTGGCAACAAATTGAGGTAAGTTTTTTAGCTATATAACTATGAAAATATGAATAATATATTACCCATTCCATTGCAGCTTCCGATAGCCACACGTTTGCTCCAATTGAAAGTTGAGGGCCAAGGAAATGCCATAGTTCAATTAGCCTATCACTATTATATGCACTGAAAGAGGACTTGATGAGCATTGAGTCTGATAATATTGATATTTTAGCTAGAACTACATATAACTCCAGCATTTCAAATAGAATTAAGAAATCACATCAGAAATCATTTACGATTTCCCCCATGGCAAAGATGTCCCCCGCGAAGTTTGTTTCAAATTTAAGCCATCGGATAAATTAAAATATCGTCAAACGAATATGGTCATTATGGAAATTGAAATGCCTTCGGGATTTTTTGTATCATCTGATGCGTTTCAAGATCTACAAGGTATTGCATTTGTAGCTCGAGTTGAATTGAAAAATGCCGATACCACATGTTTGGCATATTTCAAACGTTTACATGCCGACGAAGATGAACAATGCATTAATTTACAAGCTGATAAAATGAATGAGGTGACATTGCTACAGCCGGCCTCTATAACAATGTATGACTATTATATACCAGAATATCGTGATACAGTGTCATATGAAATTCAATAGTACAACTAATATTTAAATTGTTTTAAATGAATATTGAAGTAAAATAAACCCATTTTTATATCCATAAATGTCAAAGTTACTGGAAAGCAATAATATTTTATTATTATGTAAGTATATGAATTCATATGAATACAAATTTTTGTACATATCATCCGTACATATTACCTTCCACAAAACGAAATGAAACATTAGAGGATCTGAATTTTATAATTAAGTATCAGGGACAATAACCAGTCATAAAGCTTTTGTATATGTTGAATAAGTTCCATTTGTTCCATAAACCGAGCATAAAACAAGTGAAAAAGCGTTAAGTTCGGCCGGGCCGAACTTTGGATACCCTGCACCATAGATATACTGACAGGTACTAGAAATTAAAATATAGGGAACATACCAAAAATACAAATTTCAGAAATTTTTAATGGATAATTATACCCTCAGCCTTATGGCTAATGAGGGTGTATACAATTTACACCGTGAAAATGTGCCTCATCGAAATATTGGCTCTAGACCCCATGTTTCTTTGGACCAAATCCGTTTCAAATTTACATTTCATCCAAACATTGCCAATCTTATTATTTCTTCCAAACTTAGTTCACATTCCAAGATGGGGAATATCGGTCCACTCCTTCTGGTACCTCCCACACAGGGGCTAGGTTTAAATACGGGTTATAGTTCATTATCGAACCTTACGTTCTACTTTTCTATCTCGATATCCTCCACAGGTGATATAGTTACAACAGTGTCTTAGAACCAAACCCAAAACGCGGAACAAATTGCATAACTATTTTAATATAAAAAAAGGGGTTACATGGGGACTACCCCAAAAAGGGGGTGCATATTAAAAATTTTTTGTAGAGAAATTTGTTACCATATTCGACTACAAAATACCAAATTTCAGCGAATTCGGTTGAAAAACGTGCTCAAGAACCTCAAAATAGCGAAAATTGGGGGTACCCTTATATAGGGGCTACCAGAAAAATTGGACCTATATTTATAATTTTTGGTGGAGATATTTGGCACGCAATAGGAACCAAATGTACCAAATTTCAGCGAAATCGGTTGAAAAACTTGAGCACCCCTAAAATACCGACATTTGGGGGGTACCCTTATATGGGGGCTATCCGAAAAAATGGACCTATATTCATAATTTTTTGTCAAGAGATTTGGTACCTATTAAGAACTAAAATACTAAACTACAGCTAATTCGGCGGAAAAATACGTTCAAAACCCCTAAAATACTGAAAATTAGAAGGTACCGTTATATGGGGGCTACCAGAAAAAGTGGACCTATATTTATAATTTTTTGTGGAGACATTGAGTACCCAATGAGAACCCAATGTACCAAATTTCAGCGAGTTCGGTCGATAAAGCCCATCTTCGAACTTGACCTGCCTGCAGACAAAAGACGACTCTATGCAAAATTTTGGCGATCTGTCTCAATTCGTTTAGACGCTAGAGTGATTACAACAGATAGACAGACAGACGGACATAGAATTTTACGCTGATCAAGATTATATGTACTTTATAGGGTCGGAAGTGATTATTTCGATGAGTTACAAACGGAAAAACAAAATTAATATACCCTCCATACTATGGTGGCGGGTATAAAAAGGGGTTATATGGGGACTACCCCAAAAAGGGGGTGGATATTAAAAATTTTTTGTAGAGAATTTTTTTACTATATTCGACTACAAAATACCAAATTTCTACGAATTCGGTTCAAAAACGTGCTCAAGAACCTCAAAATAGCGAAAATTGGGGGTACCTTTATATGGGGCTACCAGAAAAATTGGACATATAGTTTGTAATCACTCTACAACAGATAGACAGACGGACGGACATGGCTAGATCGTCATAGAATTTTACGCTGATCAAGATTAGATATACTTTATAGGGTCGGAAATGATTATTTCGATGAGTTACAAACGGAAAAACAAAATTAATATACCCTCCATACTATGGTGGAGGGTATAAAAAGGGGTTATATGGGGACTACCCCAAAAAGGGGGTGCATATTAAAAATTTTTTGTAGAGAAATTTGTTACCATATTCGACTACAAAATACCAAATTTCTACGAATTCGGTTGAAAAACGTGCTCAAGAACCTCAAAATAGCGAAAATTGGGAGTACCCTTATATGGGGGCTACCAGAAAAATTGGACCTATATTTATAACTTTTGGTGGAGATATTTGGCACCCAATAGGAACCAAATGTACCAAATTTCAGCGAAATCGGTTGAAAAACGCGCTTAAGAACCCCAAAATATCGACATTTGGGGGGTACCCTTATATGGGGGCTATCCGAAAAAATGGACCTATATTCATAATTTTTTGTCGAGAGATTTGGTACCTATTAAGAACTCAAAATACTAAATTACAGCTTATTGGGCGGAAAAATACGTTCAAACCCCCCAAAATACTGAAAATTAGGAGGTACCGTTATATGGGGGCTACCAGAAAAAGTGGACCTATATTTATAATTTTTTGTGGAGACATTGAGTACCCAATGAGAACCCAATGTACCAAATTTCAGCGAATTCGGTTGAAAAACGCGCTCAAGAAACCCAAAATACCGAACATATGGGTGGTACCCTTATATGGGAGCTATGCCTAAACGTTGACGGATAAAGCCCATCTTCGAACTTGACCTGCCTGCAGACAAAAGACGACTCTATGCAAAATTTCGGCGATCTATCTCAATTGGTTTAGACGCTAGAGTGATTACAACCGACAGACAGACGGACATGGCTAGATCGTTATAGAATTTTACGCTGATCAAGATTATATATACTTTATAGGGTCGGAAATGATTATTTCGATGAGTTACAAACGGAAAAACAAAATTAATATACCCTCCATAATATGGTGGAGTGTATAAAAATCCAGGCGTGTCAGTCTTTTGCGTTGTTCTTGAAATTTTTGCAAGTCTTCCACTTGATCTTTCTTTTTAATTCGTGGCCTTCCCCATCTGCTAGAACCATCAGCTGGTTCGCTTTTATACTTCTTTTGAGCTGGGTCATATTCAAATATTCTCACAAGGTGACCTAGCTGCAGATCGATACGTTTGTTTAACGGCGGGTTAGCACTATATATGCGATGGGAAAGAGACTTATTCCTCTATAGTTGACACATATTGTCTTGTCTCCGTTTATGTGCACGGGACACAGGAGGCTGATGTTCCAATCATTGGGCATGCATTCCTCTACCCAAATTGTACTAATCAACCTTTTCATGCTCCTGAGCAGCATCTGACTACGAGTCTGGAATAGTTCGACTGGTAACCCATCGACAACTGCTGCTTTATTATACTTCAGGCGATTGATTGCTACTCTGACCTCACCTTGTCTAGCTGGTATACCATCTATTCCATCATCTCATATTGGTTCTGGGATATCTTACTCCTTATGTATATATTCGACACGAAATTTTGCAAAACGTATTACATTGAGACAAAATGGCGTTATATCGTCTTGTTGAAATTGATGCAGACATAGCTTCTATATATTCATTGTGCGCCAAATAATCAACGGATGTCTGATTGAGATTAAATTTTGAACAGTGCAGTATACCCAATAGCGTTTGTCAGGTTTGCTTTAAATCGATTTACAGAAATGTATCCCTTTATACGCAAGCGACTCTAATGAAATTTAGCATAGGTGGCAGAATGGCAAGTGTGTGAATTGATGTTAGTCGGTTCATATATACATAAAGATAAATAAAAACCCGTTCAATTTCACGTCTATGTTCATTCGAAAAGGCGACGCCTATCAGGATACATCAGAAAGAATATACCCATTACTACTTTCCTTACTAGTTTTTGTTTGGAGTATTTACCACTAAATATGAACCAATAGCATTAAATTATAATCAATTCAATTGACAAGCGCGTCTAAAATTCTGAGTATTATTTGAATTCTGAGTAGGTATTTTTGAAATAAATAAAATGAATTCTTCAATATAAAAACGTATATGAAAGTTTGAGTCGTGCATATAATTTGAAATGAGTATCTGCAATGTTATACTCATGGTTTCTCTAATTTAAATTTGTATTCTAAACACTATTTACTGACATCTTTTGATAGCTTTCAGTCTCGTTACTGATAACATATTCTATTTATGTACGGTAAATAGATAAGGCTTTTGAAAGCTTTTTTAATATAACAATACATTACGTTCATGCGCACTAAAATATTGGAATATGTTGAACAAAATAAATAACGGAACAAAAAAGATTGACCCCGACGTGATTTGAACACGCAACCTTCTGATCTGGAGTCAGACGCGCTACCGTTGCGCCACGGAGTCATGTCGGCCCGGATTGTCCAAACTAATATATAAATTAAATGTATGTTGGAAATGCTTAACGTTGCTTCACATTTAAGGGTAGCCTAAATGTCAGTACTGAAACTCATAATCTTGAGCAGAATAATAATCTATGCCGATTTAGCTATGTCCGCCGTTCTGTTGATAAAGCTCGTCATATTTTAAATACAGTATTTAAATTTTATATTTACATTGATATTACTCCTAGGATGTTTGATAACGAAAATTGGATATGTCGGACCGCTTTTTTAAATGGCGCCCAAATAACGTTACACACCACAGTATTCCCTATTTTTAACTTTTTGGGCGTGTTTTTCAATCTAATCAGCTTTAAATTTTCAACGTTGGTCAATTTTTTTACGTTAGCACATTCAAAATGTCGGTATTGAGGAAAGTCTAAGCATGGTTTTCCCTATTTATCATTTAGGATTTAAATTGAGTTAAAAATCTCCTTACCAAAAATTATTAATATTGGTCCTTGTGTCTGGTTTGCACCCATATAATGGAACCCTAAACGTTCGGTACTTTAGAACGCAACATCCCAAATTTCATCATAGATTTTCGTGTTGACATAACCCCCATATACGTGACCCGGTATGAAGTTTCTGTAATTTCAGATTCTTTGAGAGCGGGAAAATAATATTTGTAGACAATTTTCGATATCCGTAGATATTTTGACATAAACTCACAGAAAGTTGCGCCCACGGGCTTATCGCCGTTTTTTTTTTTTTTTTCTTGTTTACATTAGTAATTTTTGTTTGTACACATTTATTCGGTTATATGAACTCCTAGCGTTAAATATATGAACTAATGAATTTTGGTGGTAACTTCCACTAACATTACCAGCATGTTATATTTCTTCAACCCCTAACAGTTTCACCAACAAAATGGGGGTGGATTTAAAATCAACCGTAATCATGAATACCACAACATGCTAAACATATGTCTTAAATGTAATAGCAGACTCCGTGGCGCAACGGTAGCGCGTCTGACTCCAGATCAGAAGGTTGCGTGTTCAAATCACGTCGGGGTCATAGAATTATGACTGTCTTGGAATCGCCTCCAGGTTCCGGCTTTTTGCTATTTATACCCTTCACCACACTGTGGTACAGGGTATTATGTCTTTGTGCATATGTTCGTAACAGGCAAAAGGAAACGAGATAGACACATGGTTCCTTTCAAGAATATGCATAGAATCACTTACTGAGTCGATTTACGCATGTCCGTCCATGTATTTTTGTGGACAAAGTACAGGTCGCATTTATGATCCGATTTGGATGAAATTTGGCACAGGTCACTTATTTGGCCCAAGGACAAACCCTATTGAAATTGCGAAAAATCGGTTCAGATTTAGATATAGCTCCCATATATATTTTCGTCCGATTTAATGTAAATGGTGCACCGAAGTCCCTATATATCTTTCGATTTGCACGAAATTTGGCACAGCGTACTGAAGTAGGCCTAGAATGGTGTGTGCTGAGTTTCATGAAAATCGGTACAGATTTAGATATAGCTCACATATATAGTTTCGTCCGATTTAATGTAAATGGTGCACCGAAGTCCCTATATATCTTTCGATTTGCACAGAATTTGGCACAAGGTAATGAATGAAGTATAGAATGATGTTTGTTAAGTTTCCTGAAAATCGGTTCAGATTTAGATATAGCTCCCATATATAGTGTCGTCCAATTTTAGGTAAATGGTGCACCAAAGTCCATATATATATATATATATATAATTCAATTAAGTCTAGAATGATGTGTGCTAAATTTCGTGAAAGTCGGTTCAGATTAAGATATAGATCCCATATATAGTGTCGTCCGATTTTACGTAAATGGTGCACCAAAGTCCCTATATATCATTCGATTTGCACGAAATTTGACAGAACGTTCTGTATGAAATGCAGAATGATGTGTGCTGAGTTTGGTGAAAATCGGTTCAGATTTAGATATAGCACCCATATATATTTTTGTCCGATTTATGTAAATGGTGCACCAAAGTCCCTATATATCCTTCGATTTGCACGATATTTGGCTCAGCGTAATGAATTAGGTCTAGAATGATGTGTGCTAAGTTTCATGAAAATCGGTTCAGATTTAGATATAGCTCCCATATATATTTTCGTCCAATTTAAGGTAAATGGTGTAACAAAGTCCCTTAATATCATTCGGTTTGCACGAAATATGGCACAGCGTAATGAATTAGGTCTAGAATGATGTGTGTTAAATTACCTGAAATCGTTGAAATCGATTCAGATTTAGATATAGCTTCTTTATCTGACCAAATGAAGGAAATTAGTATAGGTTGCAGAATGACATGTTTATGGATCCAATTTCATTTTGCTGGTCCTTTAAAAATGCGACGTCTGTTAGGATTCATCTGTTGAATATGCCCAAAGTGGTTAAGGGCATCATATAGTCGGCCCCGTCCGACTTTACTACTTTCCTTACTGGTTTTTTAATTCATTTCAATCTTTAGAACAATTTATTGCAATGGAAAGTTACGAGGATGATATAAAAGAAATAGCTAGAAAGGTTGGAAAACCAAATATCAACAATGGGGGGTTCTGCTCCATATAATTGGTAGATTGAGTAGATTTTCTACCCTATTTTATCACAAAAATATAAAGTTCTCTAATTTGGTGGGAAGATTTGCTAACTAATGAGAACAGACAATTCGGTTGAAAAACGTTTGTAAAATATCCAAATTATCGAGTATCGTACACGTGTTCTGATGAATACCATATTCAATATCAAATATTGTTGGTGCAGTAGTAACGTCTGTTCAATATCGATCAAGAATAAATATGTTAAATATTTCGAGGCAGAGCAAAGGGAATGATAACATTTTATATTCACTCCACCTTTCGGTGGACCTTATAACAAAAACCTGGTTGTCAGAACAAAATTGCCAGAGTTCACAAACTTGGGCAGCGGGTAAATGGAAACTTGTGATCTGGTCAGATGCTGAGTAGTTTGAAATCTGTGAAGAACGTTGGAGAAAAAGTATATAGGGTTGCTTTGTGTAGTGGGATCCTAACTATTTCAGAATTTTTCAGATTCACATTCACCACATGTTCGTATTACGACATACAATTGTGTGATTCAGAAAGGCCAAAGATATAATAAACATTTTGATATTGTTCTCCCTCCTACCCCTGTGTTCTTAGCTAAGTTCTTCTGTCGTTTCCATTCAAACAACTCATGAATTGGGTTCAACGTTTAGCAAAATTGGGCAGTGGCATAGAAAATCTTCCACCGTTTCACAAACATATGCACATCTGCTGTAAACCAGATGTGCATATGTTTGTAACAGGCAAAAGGATTCGAGATCGACTCATGTTTCCTTTTGAGAATATACATAGAATCACTTTCTGAGTCGATTTATCCATTTCCGAATGAACTATATCAGAATTAACTATATTGCAGTATTTTGGGGATTTTATACACATGTGCCATGCGTCGTCCAAATTTGTCCACATTTCGGGGATTTGAGATTTTAGAAAAATGTGAATAAATGGTTTTCAACAATTGCTTGGTACAATTGTTGATTTAGTTATACTTTTTCGTATGTTCCACATATTTTAATTTCAAGTAACTATCGGCATAACTATGCCTTTTTTACTTGTTACTTCTAAAGTTTGCTTAGTCTTATCTTAGTTTGGGTCTCCCTATAAAATTACATTTCCAGACCACAAGTTATTCCAAAGTATTGTGTGTGTCTCTTTCGCCCATGACCTCGCTTCTAAACGTGTTGCGCTATAAACTTATCGTTGTATAGATCTGTAGCGTTTTGCTTAGTAGCACTTCTGGCGAGTAGTTTGGCTATCATATTGCTTATGTGTGAAATTTCACGAAGTAAATTCTCATCCTTCCCGGGAGAAATCTGTATAACAACTGTTACCAGAGCACATTTCTATTAGTATTTCATTGTCCATGAGGTTCTATTCGGTATCACAGTTTCAAATGATGTGTGGCCTGTATACCCAACTGGAATGGACCACTGGGTTAGCGAGAGAATCCCAGAATCCCCAGATTGGATAAGCTTTTCAGTATCGACCGCTAAATCTACATTTTCAGCTAAATACTACATGTTATTTCCGAAGATGCTTCTAACACGGTGTACTACCCGTGCAAAGTGGTTTCCACTGATATGTAAAATATTCTGTAGAAGAAATACTTTTTCAGCAGGTTGGTGATCTAAGACTCGCCTCAAAAATCATAAAAGTATAGCTTCGTGAGCAATATTTCCAGCATTTATACGATTTAGAATTTGTAGTTTTTCGTGAATATCAGTTCTTACCAATTTGAACGAGCTTCATTTGTGAATCCAAAATAAATAAAATAAAAGCGCATCGGATGTATAATGTTTTAGCCGCATTTTCCAACCAAAGTGGCTGCAGTTTGACATTCTATGTTATCGGAAGGTGGTGACGAACTCTGTAAAATATATTCAATGTCGGTTCATACGTTGGCTTAGAATCTAATATAACGATCCCACTAATTTTCCACATTTGTTATTATTATTATAAAACCCTACTTCTAATTAGTGTGTCTATCCTTTGCAAATTTCTTTTCGTGATAAATAAAATGTGTGTTATCTATAATTTAATTTTTTTGTCGATCAAATCGGTAGTCAGTCTAATATGTGCGACAACTAATTAAATTTAGCTTATCACCTACTGATTATTTCTAATCGATAGATTTGGAATACTCCACTTGCATACATAACCTAGTAGGTGAAGATATATAAAACAAACTTTTAGTAGTTTGTGAAATCCGACGAAGTCAATATGAAGTGTATTGCGTTAGCGGTGGCTGTGTTATTGGTTGTATGCCATGTGGGCTTTACTTATCCAACGAACGACAAAGTATCCTATCAAGGATACAAAGTTTTTAATTTGAATATTGAAAATGAAAATCAACGTAATTTTCTAATTGATTTCATCGAAAATAATAATGCTGGGGTAAGTTTGAAGCAGTAGGTAACGAAAGCTATGAACTAACAAATATTTTTTTGAAGGTTTCCATATGGCATCAGGATTTTAACAGCATGGATATTTTAGTCGATCCTAAAACCCAGATGTACTTCCACAATGCTACTATGGCTAGAGGTTTTCGTTTGAAGGAAGTTATTTCTAATTTGCAAAGGTAATTTCATAAATTTTTAATAAAAATTGAATTTAATATACGACCCCATATCGGGTGGGAAAGGAAATTATAAAGATTTTTAGTTTTTCAAAGGCGGTATATCACGGTACCCATCGTTTTGAGTGTATCAACTTATGAAATACTACGATTATCATTGTGCTCCAGTACAGTAATACTAAAATATTATTTAAGTTTCTTCAAACCAATGTCCGGCAAGTAAAACTACGCAACACCA
Organism: Musca vetustissima; assembly: GCF_032173495.1. Taxonomy (NCBI): domain Eukaryota; kingdom Metazoa; phylum Arthropoda; class Insecta; order Diptera; family Muscidae; genus Musca; species Musca vetustissima. The sequence goes on from NW_026888932.1 coordinate 105,021, forward strand.
AAATGCTCCTTCGAGAAGAAAACGTTTACTTTAGCTGTATGCATTGATATCGAGGGAGCTTTCAATTATATCGGCACTATAAACACTTACCCAATCCTTCGGGACCTTTCGAGTTGACCAGGCAATCGTAGTCTGAGCCAACCACATGCTAATGATGGATAAACTGTGGCCTACAAGACATAAATATCAGGGACAAAGTAGGACAAGGGACACCGCAAGAAGGAATTTTATCACCATAGTTGTGGGTTACCACTATCAATAGTCTAATAAGGATTAGGGGTTAAAACCCGTTTGTTATGTAGACGATGTTATAATAAGAGGGGAAAGAATCCCAACATGTTGTGTAGGAAGACTGTCGACGCCGAAAGGCATCCGGCCAAAACGGAGATATATCTCTTTGCTAGAAAGACAAAAATGTTATGCAGACGATGTTATAATACTTCTGAGGGAAAACCGAAACTTGTTTGGCAAGAAGGCTGGCGAGGCCGAAAGGCCTTAACGTAAATCCGGCCACGATGGAGATATGTCTCTTCACTACAAATACAAAAATAGGACAGTATGAAGAATCCATCTATCAAAACAAATGAAAAAACCATATCAAATAAAGTTGTGTACAATAAGTGGGAGTTATCCTAGACAGAAAACTTAAATGGAAAGACCACATACAGGAATCGGAAGACAAAGCCCACATATGTAAAAGTATCATAGGCTCTGAAAGAGGTTTAATCCAAAGATGACACATTGGATCTATTAAAGCGTTATTAGACCAATCCTAACATATTCGTCGGTAGTCTGCTCAACAGCAATGGACAAAAATTGTAATGTAAATTTATTACAGATATGTGTGGCAATGAGGACAACATCAACTAGAGACTTGGAGACTGCACGGTATATACATCCAAATTAAATATGAAGCGGTGGTCGCTACTTTTAGACTTAATGATATGAATGACTGATAGTACAGGCCACAATCCGTAGTTTTGAGTGGGACCGAAGTACCTGCAATAAACAGGTGAAAAATATGTTAAATTCGGCCGGGCGGAACTTCTATACCCTCCACCATTGATATACCAATAGTTACTTGAAATTAAAATATAGAAAAGGCACCAAAAAAAGTATAGGTATACTAACAATTGTAGCAAGCCATTCATGTGAACCATAGTGTACATCAAATAAAAATGTCAGCAATTCTTTTCAATCACAAAACCCCAAAATGCCGGATCAAGATTGATTTGGATCAACCGATCATTTGGAGTTACTTATATAGCTCCGTATTGAACCCAACATCTATGCTTTGTAGCGCAATACCTTCCTTCCGATTATTAGATCGGTAGGTATTTTTAGATAGGGATTAGGCCTAAATGCGGTCCGATATAGTTCATTCTAGAACATGACGTTCTAGTTTTTTATCTTGATATCCCCCGAAGTTAAAACGATTACAACAGATAATTAAATCAGCAGAATCGTTTTAACATTCCATACTTTCGAGTACAGAATCCCCCACTACTATATGGATATAAACTGAAAACGCTGAATAATTAATATAAGTCGTTTAATATAAATAATATAAAATGGGGTTTATATGGGGAGTACCCCTAAAAGGGGACGAATATTCATAATTTTTGGGAGGGAGATCTGCAACCATATACAACTACAAAATACCATTCAACAAACCCAAAATACCGAAGATTGGGCGATATAGGGGCTACCCGAAAAAAATTTACCTACACTGAGGTACAGGGTATTATGTCTTTGTGCGTATTTCTAGCAGGCAAGGGAAACGAGATAGACACATGGTTCCATTTGAGAATATGCATCGAAGCACTTTCTAAGTCGTCTGGATGAAATTTGGCACAGCTCATTTATTTGCCCAATGACGAACCCTATTAAAATTGGGAAAATCGGTTAAGAATTCGATATAGCTCCCATATATATTTTGGTCTGATTTAAGGTAAATGGTGCACCAAAGTACCTATATATCTTTCGATTTGCACGAAATTTGGCATAGCGTACTGAATTAAGTCAATAGTGATGTGCGTTAAGTTTTGTGAAAATCAGTTCAGATTTAGATATAGAACCCATATATATTTTCGTCCGATTTTATAAAAATGGTGGAACAAAAAACTTATATACCTTTCGATTTGGACGAAATTTGGCATAGCGTACTGAATTAAGTCTAGAAATATATGTGTTGAATTTCGTGAAAATCGGTCCCTATATATTCTTCTATGGGCACGAAATTCGGCATAGCATACTGTATTGAGGCTAGAATGATGTGTGGTAAGTTTCGGAAAAATCGGTTTCGATATAGCTCCCACAAATACATATATGTTTGTCCGATTTTACATAAATAGTGCACAAAACTCCTAATGTTTGTCCAATTAACACGACATTTTGCACAACGTATCAAATTGTGACTTGAATGACGTTATTACGTTTTGTTGAAATTGGTGCAGATGCAGCCATAATTTCCATATGTATTTCGAACGGGTGTCTTATTGAGATTAAATGTTTAACAGTGCGTGTATCAATTTTGCTATAAATCGCTATCCATAAATATGTCCCATGGCACGCCAACGAACCATAGTTCCTTTTGAGAATATGCATAGAATCACTTTCTGAGTCCATTTATGCATGTACGTCCGTTGGAGTTAAATTGTAAACAAAGTACAGGTCGGATTTATAATCCGAATTGGATGAAATTTGGCACAGCTCATTTGTTTGGCCCAAGGACGAACCCTATTGAAATTGGGAAAAATCAGATTTAGATATAGCTGCCATATATATTTTCGTCCGATTTAATGTAAATGGTGAACCAAAGACCCTATATATCATTCGAAACATGCCATAGAGTACTGAATTGAGCCTGTAGTGATGTGTGCCAAGTTTCGTGAACATCGGTTCAGATTTAGATATAGCTCCCATATATATTTTCGCCCGATTTAATGTAAATGGTGCACCAAAGACCCAATGTTTAAGACAATTTAATCCAATGATGACTTCTTCTATTTTTGTTCTTCTTTAGAGCGCACAACAGATACTTACAGGCTTATATGCATAATTAATATTGGACGTGTGGTGGCGTAAACCACTTTCAATTCAACCTAACCTAATGTCCAACTACACTGTAGTTATTACAGCCGCTTCGGATGCAACATGTTACTATATGTTTCCAATTTTCAAAATACCCAAAGGCAACATGTCCTATTAACTTTGTGTAGCGCTTTCACATTACATATATTAGAATTGTACGCGTATGTTAGATTTGATCTAATTACGCTCTTTTATATCCATATATCGGCATCATAAGAATTATCTATGTTATTACCCCCCTTTCCTTTTTTTACAGTTTAATTGATGAGGAGAAACCCTATGAAGGTGACGATTCCGACGAATTTAATTGGACCCGCTACTATGAATTGGAAGATATCTATAAATTCTTAGATGATATTCTGGCCAAATATCCAAAAGTTACTGAACCCTTTACCATTGCTCAGTCCTATGAAGGTCGTACGGTTAGAGGCATCAAAATTTCCCTTAAAGAAGGAAATCCTGGCATTTACATTGAATCCAATATACATGCACGTGAATGGATTACTTCGGCCACTGCTACCTGGTTTATCAATGAATTGCTGACATCAACGGATCCCGAAGTTCGTAACTTGGTGGAAAATTACGATTGGTATATTGTGCCGGTGTTGAATGTTGACGGTTTCACTTATTCACACAATAAGGTCGGATATTCTGGAAAAATATATTTTGAAATTACTTATTATTCTATCCTTTACAGGACCGCTTGTGGCGTAAGACCCGCCAACCTGTTGCACACTCAACCTGTATTGGTACCGATGGTAATCGCAATTTCGATTCATATTGGATGGTTAACGGTGCCTCATCGAACCCTTGTGCCAGTGATTATGCCGGACCACAAGCTAATTCTGAACCAGAAATTAAGGGAGAATCGGAATTTTTAAGTGCAAATAAGGATAAATTCAATATCCTTTTGGCATTCCATTGTTATTCGCAAATGCTATTGTCGCCCTATGGTCATACCTTGGAATTGCCACCAAATAACGATGATCTAGAGAAAGTTGCTGATGCCTATGCCAAGGCTGTCATCAATATGCCATATAAAACTGAATATACCTATGGTACATCGGCTGGTGCTATGTGTAAGTAGTGTCAAAGAAAGTTAGGGGATTTAAAAGAAGTAAATGACTTTATCTTCGGGAGGTATATTTACATGTTTTGATTTAGATACGTCTTCAAAGGAAAAAGTTCTGTTGTTATTTTCCAAAAAAGTAGTATAAGTGTGTATATGGAGACGGTGCTGCTAACTTAAAGCGCTATAGCTTATTTTTGGTGAGGGTGATTTTGTACTGAATGAGAATATCCAGGTCCTGTTAGAAAAAAAGTGCCCATAATCCTATAAAAACAAATTTTTGGGTTTTTACCATTACGAAACTACACACAACAACAAACACTCAGAGTATAAAATTGGGCTGAGATCGTATAAATTGAAATTGTTCTGAAGAACGGGACCTATCAAGGTCCAGGAATGCCAAATTACGGACACTTCGTAATCTCCAAAACACCAAAAAATTGGGTAGCGTTATATAATTTCTAAGTTTTATGAAATTCTGAAAATACAAAGATATACGAATACCGATATCCGATATACCAAAAGGAGGACCGATATTGATAATTTTTTGTAGGAAGACCAAGAACTCAAAATCTAAAATAAGAACCAATTCGGTTGAAAAATGTGACCCAAATATCGATTAATTAGGGCTTCACTAAATATAAGGGCTATCCCGACACTTGGAACAATATTTATACCACAACTATGTTGTCATGGTACGCCTTTAAGTATACCGATGTTATCTCTAGTAGCTAAATCGATCTAGACTTATGTGTCCGTCCGTCCGTCTGTCCGTTACAATTTGTAAACACGATACAGACCATATTTATGGACCAACCGTCATGCGTGTAGGGTGATTTCTGACCAAAGAAGACACCTATTGTTTTTGGTAATGATCCGTTAATATTTAGAGGATGAAATGGACTAAAAACATTATTTTTTCTGGTTTTCTGACCACAATTATGACCCAAACACCAGGAAGGAAATCTAGCCAAAAAATATGCATGGTTGTTGATGAAGATTGGTCAATATTTATCGGGTCAAATGGACACAGACTTTTGTGTGAAAAATTACACAATTACTTCTAAAGGACATAGACCCAAGAAGTTGATAGTATAACCAAGGAGTGGAGTGGAGGAGTGGTTGACCTTTATATTAATACCAATTATATTTATCAGTATTACTATTACCCCAATAAAGGGCGAAAATGTCGCGTTGAACGCTTTGAAATTTTACATCAAGTTTAGTAGGACGATATTAGATATTAAATTGTAAACAAAGTACAGGTCGCATTTATGATCCGATTTGGATGAAATTTGGCACAAGTCACTTATTTGGCCCAAGGACGAACCCAATCGAAATTGAGAAAAATCGGTTCAGATTAAGATATAGCTCCCATATATATTTTCGTCCGATTTAAGGTAAATGGGGCACCAAAGTCCCTATATATGTTTCGATTTGCACGAAATTTGGCACAGACCACTGAATTAAATCTAGAATTATGTGTGTCTAGTTTCGAAAAAAATCGGTTCAGATTTAGATATAGCTCCCATACATAGTTTCGTCCAATTTTAGGTAAATGGTGCTCCAAAGTCCTTAGGTATCATTCGATTTGCACGAATTTTGGCATAGAGTACTAAATTAGGTCCAGAATGATGTGTGCCAAGTTTCAAAAAAAATCGGTTCAGATTTAGATATAACTCCCATATATAGTTTCGTCCGATTTAAGGTAAATGGTGCACCAAAGTCCCTAGATATCATTCGATTTGCACAAAATTTTGCATAAAGTACTGAATTAGGTCAAGAATGACGTGTGCTAAGTTTCGAGAAATTGGGTCAAATTTATATATAGCTCCCATATATATTTTCGCCCGATTTAAGGTAAATGGATCTCCAAAGTCTCTATATATCTTTCGATTTACACGAAATTTGGTCCAGAATGATTTGTACTAAGTTTCGTGAAAATCGGTTCAGATTTAGATATAGCTCCAATATATATTTTCGTGCGATTTAATGTAAATTGTGCACTAAAGGCCCAAAAGATTTGCCGACCCACACATAATTTTGTACAATGTACTGAAGATACTATAACCTTTCGTGTGTCAAATTTTATTAAAATTGGTTCAGATTTACATATAGCTCCTACATATACTTTCGTCCGATTTTAAGTAAATGGTGTACTAAAGACCCATAGCTAGGCCGATTGGCAAAACGTACTGAAATTAGTATAAATTCAACGCGGCAAGTTTCCTTGAAATTGGTTTAGATTTAGATATAGCATAGCTTCCATATATAATTTCGACCTATTCATGTTGATTGTAAACCAAATAATCAATGGGTGCCTGATTGAAATTACATTTTAAACAGTGAAGCATACCAAATAGCGTGCGTAAAGTTTGCTTAAAATCTATTTATATAGTATGGAATAGATTGTACAATGGCATATGTAAGGATTGATGTTAGTCGGTTTAATTATAGATAAAGTTCGCATTTTTATGTTCGTTCAATTTCATGTCTATGATCCTTCGAAAAGACGACATCTGTAAATATACATATGTAGCATATCCCCAAAGTGGTGAAGGGTATCATATAGTCGGCCCTGTTTGACTGTATGATACCCTTCACCAAAATGATAAATTGCATGAAATTCGGTTGGAAAACGTGAAAATATTTTTCGAAGGGAGAGGTGCTGGCCAAAATTTTAATATGCAGGTGATTCGGGTTGATAACATGCCTAATGCTAAACGTGGAACGACGTATCCCACCTTTGTACTTGATCTGCAGGCAAACGAAATATGCGTCTATACAAAATTATAGATAAATATTTTGATTCCATTGGAAATTCAAGAGACATAATTTTACACTGATCAGGAATGTATGAACTTTATAGGTTAAAAAATATTTCAATCTATATTGGAAGTAATCATTATCCAGATCAATACAATTCAACTCCGATAATAATAAATCATTTATATGGGATTAAAGAGAGGCTTCTCAACTATACCTTTTGGGGTTTCCGAATCTCAGATTTCCCGAACTAGAGCCTAGAGACATTTTCTCTTGTTGATGCAGCCATGAAAGTCCATTTTCACCTTCGTGATGATGATGTTTGCTGTAACTTTAGAAGGTTTTATTCTTTAACATTTGACAAGTAGAAATTACAGCAATTTAGTAGGGTTTGACTTTCGTCTAGTAGAGTTCCTTTTCATTGGCTTGGCAAACTAAATCACAAATAAATATCAGTAAGGAGGGAATACTAATTTGCACACGGCCGAACGTAACGGCGACTTTACATGCTACAGTTTATAATGGAGAAAGGAATTGATACACATATCAGTATCCATCCAAATCCAAATGCTCGTTATGCAGGCTTAGGACCATATTTTTTAAACATTTGTTTAAAAACATTATAAAACTCTGAACATATTTGTGTAGGGTATATAAATTTCTTATAATACAGTCTTTCAAATATTTATTTTAAATATCTCTTAACGAAAACTCTGCTATTTATTAATTATGCTTCTCAAATATTCAATATTAAAGCTCTCGTCGTTCACCAAAAAAAAAAAAAATATTTATATACCAGCAATTATGGTTCTGACAAAAATCTCAAAGAAAAAAATTCCATAACTTGGACAGCAAGTTATTGTATTGTTTGTTTTATTAACGATTATTGAAAACAAATTTTTATAATTTATATGTGTATACATGTTTATATTTGCAGATTATGCCCCCGGTTCGACCATTGATTTTGCCTACAATGAAGCTGATATCAAAATCACCTACACCATTGAAATGCGGGATACGGGTCTTCATGGTTTTGTATTGCCTCCCACTCATATCCTGCCCAATTGCAAGGAAACCATGGCCGGTATTGTGGCCCTAGTCAAGGAAGCTCAAAATTTGGGTTATATGAAACCAAAATATTTGTAATCAAATGCGATTAATTGTTATATTGTCGTCATAACACATAATAATAATAAAAATGAAAAATAAGATTATATACATGTTTTTAGTACAAATCGTCACCCATTATCTGCATAGCCATCAAAAGATTGGGATTTGTGATCGTAAAGATTAATAGGGGCATGTTTTACTTATCGATATTTTGTTTGGGTAGTATAAATGCTTTGGTAATTGCAATGGAACATTTAGTCATTTCTTGGAATTATGGCTAAATTGAGTTTAGTATTTTTGTTAGCCTCTCTGGTGGTTGCCATTTCGGCTGCTTCCTTAAAGCCTCAGGAGAAAATCCGTTATGATAATTATAAAGTTTATAAATTGAAAGTTGAAAATAAAACCCAATTATCTGTTATTGAATTGATTGAGGATATTCGTGAAAAGGTAACAATGGATTTCCGTTAAAGGGGTAATGTGTTTGGAAAAATACTAATGGTGTTCTATTCAATTTAAAGTATATGATCTGGAAGGAATACGATGCAGCCACAAAGGAAGTTGATATTATGGTTAATCCCAAAGAAATCGCCAATTTTGAGGATCTCTTGAAGGTCTATGGCTTCCAAGCGGAAATCTTTATCGATAATGTACAAGAGTAAGTAAAAGTGTATTAAAATGGAAGTAATATTTTTCTGAGGTTGTGAATATTATTGATTTTTTTGTCGGTATTACAACCTGAGGTTGTTGTTAAAAAATTAAAAAAAAAATCCTCAATAATATCTAAATATATTACCGATTTTATACATGAAAGAATTTTGAAAACAAAAAAATGGAATTATGAATCCTGAACATTTTAACGGAGCAGTTGAAGGAATCAAAGAAGATACTGGAAGTTTCGGGCACTGGCATAGGCTTTGCTCTTAAAACACTTAGCGTATTCTGCATAGCAGCATAACGATAAACTTCTTCTACTTGCAAATTTTCGTGACATTGGTCCATAAATGTGGTCTGCGTCGTATTTACAAATTATAATGGACAGACGGATGATAACATCGTCTCAGCTAGTCGAGATATGCTACAATCGGTATACTAAAAGGTGGATGTAGACCAATATTTCGCGGCGTTACAAGCTCTTGGAGCCCTACAAAGCTATAACACTTTTACAACATAGTTGAGTAGGGTATAAAAACATTAAATTTCCAAAAATAATTAAAAATAAAACAGTCATATCTTACTTTTAATGATTTAATTTGTGCAGTATTTCAATATCATAAATCAAATGGTTCATAATCACAAACACATAAACAAGCGATAACAATCAGAAGTGAGCTACTTACTATAACCTATCGTAAATAGCAGCTTGCACTCGACCATATAATTAATGACTATTTATGTTTGTCGCCAAAATCTTTAATTACTACTTCGATTATTACGATTAACTTCTATTTCTATTTACACTCTAAAATATACTATATTTTGCAGATTAATCGATGAAGAGGATAAGGCTGCCGAATTATCGCCCGATAATGGTGAACTAACATGGGCTCGTTATTACGAATTGGAAGACATTGAAAAATGGTTGGATGGCATTTTGAACAAATACCCAGAAGTCACCGAAGGTTTCGCCATTGGCAAATCATATGAAGGTCGTACCATTCGTGGTATTAAGATCTCATATAAGACTGGTAATCCTGGTATCTTCATTGAGTCAAATATTCATGCTCGTGAATGGATAACATCAGCCACCGCCACATGGTTCATCGATCAATTGTTGACCTCTACCGATCCTGAAGTGAGAAATTTGGCTGAAAACTATGATTGGTATATTATTCCTGTGTTCAATGTTGATGGTTTCGAATATACTCACAGAACTGTAAGTTGGAATTTTGAGAAGGATTTTTAATAGGTTATGATGTAAAGATACCATGTGGTCACTATATAGACCAATTGGACTTACTGAAGGTCTGTGGTATCTATGTAGACCATTTTCTCTTTATAAAAACCTGTGGTCGTTATATAGACCTAATGGTCTGAATATAGACCAATATCTCGTTACAAATAACTGTGTTCTCCATATAGACCAATTGTTCTTTATAAAAAGATGTATTCTTTATATATACCAGAACGTCTATAAAAAGACTTATGGGACTATATAGACCAGCTGGTTTTTGAAATGATCTGCGGTCTCTATACAGACCTGTTGGTTGTACAGAGAACTGTGGTCTCTATATAGGCCAATTGGTATTTGTAAAAATATGTGGGCTCTATGTAGATCAATTGTTCTTTGTAAAGGCCTCTGGTCTTTTTAAAGACCTATGGCGTTTTTGAAGCCATATGGTATCTATACAGTCAAATTGTTCACTACATAGACCAATTGGTCTTTGCAAAGATCTGTGGTCACTATATGGAATTGGTATTTGTAAAGACCTGTTGTCTCTATATAGACCTATTGGTCTGTATTAAGGCCTGTGGTTTCCATCTGCCCTCATTTTCTGAATTATATATGCTACACTTAGTTGATTACTCATGTTGGTAATCTAATTTTATTCTCTGATTTTAGGATCGTATGTGGCGCAAGACTCGTCAACCAGTCTCCACCTCCAACTGTATTGGTACCGATCCCAATCGTAATTTTGCTTTCCAATGGATGGTAAACGGTGGTGCCTCCTCCAATCCCTGTTCCGAAACTTATGGTGGTCCAGAACCATGGTCTGAACCTGAAGTTAAAGCTCTGGCTGATTATGTTACCTCTATTAAGGATAAGATTAACATTTATTTGGCCTTCCATTCGTATGGCCAGTGGTTGTTGTCTCCCTATGGTCACACCACAACTGAATTCCCAGAAAACTATGACGACATTTTGGATATTGGTGAAGCTTTTAAAAATGCAATTTTGGAGTTGCCATATAAGACTGAATATGTACATGGTTCCACAGCGACTGTTTTGTGTAAGTATTTAGTTTATGTCATTTGTTCGGATTCTTTTTTATTTCATTTGTTAAATTTTCCGATACAGACGTTACCGCTGGTTCCAGTGTCGATTGGGTATACAACGATTTGGATGTTAAAATTGGCTATACCATTGAGTTCCGTGACAAGGGTCGTTATGGTTTCATCTTACCACCAGTACAAATTTTACCCAATTGCCAAGAATTAATGGCTGGTATGAAGGCCTTGGTATCGAAATCTAAAGCTTTGGGTTATGTGTAAAGTTGAATAATATGTTCAGGTTTTCATCTATAAACTAAATTTGTTATGTTTTTGTTAACGGCTCTCATTAAAATATTTGAAATAAAAGGAAACTAAACTTATGTTTGAAGAACAAAGAAGTTTGGAAGTACCAATAATGTTGCCAAATCGTATGTGGAAATAAGTATACCCGGAAATTCAGAAACGTAAAACAGTCCAACCAAAGGAGTGTATGACGACATGGAAACAAAGAAATATAACAAAACCAGTAAGGAAAGTTCAAAAGTATGTACCACTTTGGTTACATACAAGAGATGTTAATATCTATAATATCCTGTTGATGGAACAAACATACAATCTTTGGAGGACCATTGACATGGAATCGGGCGAAATTAAATGTGTTTGAGTTTGGTGTATCATACACTAAAAATCGGACGATATATAGGAGCTATATCTAAATCTGAACAGATTTAAAAAAAAAACTTCGAAGACATCAGTCTGTACCTAATTCAGTACTGTGTCGAAATTTTATCTCAATGGGACAAATATTGGGAGTTTGCTGCATCATTCACAAACAATCGTATGAAACTATATATGGAAGCTATATCTAAATCTAAACCTATTTTAACAAAACTTCGTTGACACCAGTCTGGACCTAAATCAGTACTCTGTGCAAAATTTTGTGACAATCGGACAAATATTGAGAGTTTGGTGCATAATTTACATAAAATCGGACGAAACTATATATTGGAGCTATATCTAAATCTGAACCGATTTTAACAAAACTTCGCAGACATCAGTATGGACCAAATTCAGAACTCTGTGCAAAATTTTGTGCCAATGGGACAAATATTGAGAGTTTGGTGCATCATTTACATAAAATCGGACGAAACTATATATGGGAGCTATATCTAAATCTGAACCGATTTTCTCCAAATTCAATAGGGTTCGTCCTTGAGCCAAATAAGTGAACTTTGCCAAAGTTCATCCACATCTGATCATAAATGCGACCTGTACTTTGTTAACAAAAATACATGGACGAACGGACATGCGTAAATCGACTCAAAAAGTGATTCTATGCATATTCTCAAAAGGAGCCATGGGCCTATCTCGATTCATTTTGCCTGTTACAAACATATGCACAAAGACATAATACCCCGTACCACAGTGTGGTGAATGGTATAAAAAGGGGGTTATATGGGGACTGCTCCAAAAATGGGGTGTATATTGATGATTGTTGGTAGGGAGATTTGTTACCATATGCGACTACAAAAACGCGCTCAAGAACCCCAAAATACCGAAAATTGGGTGAACTTTTATATAGGGGCTATACGAAAAAATTGACCTATATTCTTAATTTTTTATGGAGAGATTCGGTACCTATAAAGAACTCAAAATACTAAATTACAGCTAATTCGGCGGAAAAATACGATCAAAACCCCCAAAATACTGAAAATTAGGAGGTACCGTTATAGTGGACCTATGTTTATAATTCTTTTGTGGAGACATTTAGTACCCCATAAGAACCCAATGTAGTAAATTTCAACGAATTCTGTTGAAAATCGCGCCCAAGAACCCCAAAATACCGAAAATTGGGGGGCCACCCTTATATGGGAGCTATGCCTAAACGTGGACCGATAATACCCATCTTCGAGCTTGACCTGCCTGCAGACAAAAGACGTCTCTATGCAAAATTTTGGCGATCTATCTCAATTCGTTTAGACGCTAGAGTGATTACAACAGACAGACGGACATGATTATATCGTCATAGAATTTTACGGTGATATATATATATATATACTTTATAGGGTCGGAAATGATTATTTCGATAAGTTACAAACGGAAAAACAAAATTAATATACCATCCAACCTATGGTGGAGGGTATAAAAAGGGGGTTATATATGAATACGACCCCAAAAAGGGTAGGGAGATTCGTTACCATACATTTAGTACGCAATAAGAACTCAATGTACCAATTTTCATCGTATTCGGTTGAAAATCCCGCTCAAGAACCCCAAAATACCGAAAATTGGGTGGTACTGTTATATGGGAGCTATGCCTAAACGTGGGCCGATATATCCCATATTCGAATTTGGCCTGCCTGGGGACAAAAGACAAACTTATGCAAAATTTCAGCACCATATCTCATTGCCTTCAGAAGATAGCGTGATTACAACAGACGGACGGGCATGGCTAGATCGTCTTAGAATTTTACCCTGATCAAGAATATATATTAATACTTTAAATTAACTACTGTCAATGTCATTCGCATGTTAAATTCGTTACTCAAACGCATTGGTGGTAGTTCGGCGAGTAATGTAACTAATCATTTCGTTAGTCATTCGTTAGCTACACAAACTGCAGGTATACAACTTATTTCAAACAAATATAAATTGTAAGTTGGTGTAGACGACATCGATATGTTTTGCCTCTCAATCGTATAATACCCCATTGCAAGGAGACATGGCAGGACTGTGACGCTTTTCAAGCTAGCTCCGAATATTTGTAATCAAATAAACATGAACAAAAAACAAGATTATCTATTCATTTTTATTGCAAATCGGTACCCAGTGTCTGCACAGCTATCGAAAGATTTGGATTTATGATCATAAAGATTAGTAGAGTCATGTTTTACTTATCAATCAATTTTTCAATAGTATAAATGGTTTTATACTAACCATTGGACATTTAGTCATTTCTCTCACTTATGGCTAAATTGAGTTTGGTATTTTTGTTAGCCACTTTAGTGGTTAGCATTACGGCTGCTTCCTTAAAGCCTCACGAGAAAATCCGTTACGATAATTACAGAGTT
>NW_026888933.1:0-11768 GCF_032173495.1 Musca vetustissima
AATTTGGAAAATCAAATCCACCATGTGAAACATACGAAAACTTCAATGTAAAATCGAAAAACGAAAAATTTTTTGGAGTTATACTAAAAATTTTGAAAAAATCCTGGATCAAATTAAAAATGATAAAAAAGTGCTAGGTGCTAGATCAATTTTTTTGGTGCTAAACGAGTTTAAAAAGTGCTAAATCTAGCACTAAAAGTGCTAAATTGGCAACACTGAATACCATAGATCGTTGCATAGCCTAGTATACAAAATTCTGAATACTTTCGTATTTATAAAATGGACCGCCCTTCCGAATTTCTATAAAAATAAAAACCAGTTCTTGGGTTCTCTCGTCTGTTTTCGAGTCTATAAGGAACATACAAACTAATAACACAAACACATACACAAATAAATTTAAATCTCTAGTATCTCCGCAATGTACCACAATCAAAGTAAAAATTATTCGAATCATTCACGGGCAGTCGACGAATACACCCTGGAAATCATGTTCGTTCAATTTATCTTCTATCCCTATTTCATGGATTACTGGCATCAGATTCAACACAAAAAAAAAGAAAATATATATATGTGTCTATAAATTACATCTGTTCAGCATGGCAGCAATTGATTTTTGAAACGGCGAATGAAAAAAGTGATTTTGTTCCAAACTAATTTTTTCAAGACAGTGTTGAGCAAACTCGCTAGGAATTTATATTCATCCACCAGATCTGGCTGACCGCCCAACTGGTACTGTTTGCTTGTTTGTTTGTCTCTGTGCATGACAACGAGATGCTGAATGCTTTTGTAATCTGTCTGCAGAACGCATTTCTCAACTTCCATCAAGTTAAATAATGGCAAGCATGTACACGAGGTCAAACTGTTACAAATGCTGGTGAAACTTTTAACAGTTCGTTTTAATTTGAGAAATTAAATAAATTGGCAGCCACCAAAAATGTAATTTTTTTTCTTCGTGCACATAAAATCGCCAATTTGTATGTGTTAGTTGCTAGTTAGAAATATACCGTATTTTTTATTCAAAATGCTACTTCTATGAGAAAACACTTAATCAAGTGTGGGGCTATTCTGACGAAAGAGAAGCATTTTAGCACAAAGGAAGATAGACTTTTTAGATAAGAAATGCCCTTAAACATTAATTCGCCAATTTAAAATACTCATAATATTGTTGGAAAATTGACAACCTTCACTGTCTATTTTAAAAGATCCATTCCTACCCCAATTACAATTATGCAAAAATGTCTAAATAACATTTTTTCTGATCACCAAGCGATCCACACAATTCTGTTATTACGAATCCCCTTATGTGTACTGACATTTGATTCATGTAAAATTAATTTTACCCGTTTTACATGTACAAACAAATTAAAATAAAACTTTTCAGTCGTCCTAGAAAATATAACAAATAATTAAGATTGTAGGGTTGTGTCACATTTTAAACACTTTATTCACTGTTTATTTATTCGCAGCCGACTCTAGAGTCTGGAAATAGGGTACGACTTTTTCCAGTCTATACCACATTGTCAACTCGGAATAAACGAAAATATCGCCTTGTACAGGGAAATGAAAACAGTATTTAATACGCATACGGGATATCCGACGAATTTTTGGAGATGTGACAAAATAATTGACAAAATTAAATTACAAATTTTTATTTAAAACTTATATGGACACTAAACTCAAACGCTCGTTTTAGCTCCCTATTACATAAACTCAGAGATGGTCCGTCAGAAATAGTGACGTAAATGACATACATTTCCGACGTATAATACATACGTTAGAAACGTCGGAAACCCACCCAAAACCATTAGGTTTTTGACAAAATAGCTATTTCCATTAATCAATTTGGAAATTACGTATGCTTTACTCAAATCCATATCGAATTTCAAAATTTTCTTCTCCAAAAAGTTCAGAATTTTTTATCAATTCTAGAAGGAATAGTCAGATATATGTAAAAATAATATATATTCTTGAAAATAACAATATATGGTATTAATATTGAAATAAATGACGTTTACTGCATTTATTACATTTTATACAGGCATATGACGTTTTCGACGTTTACACCTTTTTGACAGTTGAAAACCTAAAAATTCGTCACACGGACCATCAATGCATATACTGCAGGTAAACTTTAAAAGTGAATGTGACATTATTTATTTGATGGCATGAACTGACATAACATATCATAATAGGAATTTTCAACAGAATATCTGTTTATGGCAAGTACAAGTAAAACATTAAACAACAGTCTCCAGTCTGTGATGGTTAATAATAAGTGCGTGTAAAGTCGTCTGGAGTGCAGACGTCATTGTAAGCCAAAGGTCCGTAAAGTTCGTCATGAATATGCTGAAATGTCTAATTAACGCTGAGTGTTATTCGTGCACACATAACATGCTAAAAAGTCAACATTGAATTATTTGATCGTACCCATTTTGACGGGAAATATAATGCCTCACATTTTTCTTTTTGCCACTTCTTCTATGTTCTTACACTCGATGGAGCTTTGCCTGAGTGTTGGGCGGCGGTAATTCATCACATCCTCCGTGCTAGGCATAATTTTACTGAATGTTTAATGGTTGCTATACACAAAAGTCCTGTCGCTTAATGCAGTATTAAGCCTTTTAACCACATTCGTTGCCTCGAATTGTTTGTTGTGCTGTGAGTGGTATTAAACACACACTTACATAATTCGTTGGCATATTTTGTAACCAGTGTACAAATGTATTTACGCATTGGTATTTATGTATATACTGATGGTTACACACAATGGGGCTTCCGTTTTTTAATGATTACAGAGAATGTAGTCCGCAATTTAATATATATATATATATATATATATGTATATATACTGATAGTGTATTGTGATATTGAATATATCGGTCCACGTGTTTTTATAGCCTTCATATAACGGTACCATCAAATTTTCAATATTTTGGCCATTTTAGGCACGATTTCAACTGAATTATATGTAATTTGGTATGTTGAGTTTTGATTGGGTGACACATTTTCCTACCAAAATATTGGTCACTTTTTTAGATAGCCCCCATATATCGGTACCCCCACATATTCGGAATTTTGGGGGGTTTTGGTACGTTTTTGAACCGAATTAGCTGTAAGTTGGTGTTTTCATTATGTGGCACGTTTCCCTACTCCGAAATTTCGGTATTTTGGGTACGCTTACTACTTACTACAACTGACTATAATTTGGTATTTTGAATTCAAATAGGGTAGAAAATCCTCCTACAAACATTTTTCAATATTGGTTCACTTTTTACGATAGCCCCAATATAACGGTACTAGCTTTTATTAAGCATTTAGAGAATTTTGGGCTAGTTTTTTACGCGAATGGGCTGTAATTTCATTTCGCTTTGCAATGATGCAGATTAATCTACAAGATACCCAGTTATTGCCACTTCCCTGCCCTAACTGAGATTCGCGGGTGGACTCAGTCAAAACCGAACCCATCCTGATCAGAAATTCAGTTTTCCCTCACGTTCCCTGTCCGTACAAGAATATCACTCTATTTCTCGTTCGTTCCCTTTTGCAGGAAGACGGCACACTATGTCGCGAGTTCATATAAACAGCGGCCAAAAATAGAAGGAGTTATCGTAAGTTAATGAAATTTGGTACATGTGCTTATAATTGGCCTAAAGAGCAAATGACAAAAAATTTTATAGATCGGACCAAGATTTCGTATACCTCCCATACAATGGGTCTTGAGAATGTCACCCTTTTTGGCCTATAAAATCTTTAATATTCAAACAAATTCAATGAAAATTGGCAATTTACATTTAATTAGGCCTCTAAAGCAACTGACCAAAAACTGGGTAGATCGGACCAGGATTTGATATACCTCCCATACAAAGGGTCTTGAAAATTTTACTATTTTGGGCTATATAATCTTTAATATTCAACCAAATTCAATGAAAATTGGCAATTTACATTTACTTATGCCTATAAAGCAACGGACCAAAAACTGGGAAGATTGGGCCAAGATTTGATATACCTCCCATACGAAGGGTCATGAAAAATCCGCTTTTTGGACCTATCAATTTTTTATATTCATCCAAATTGCTGGAAAATTTTCATGTCTTCTTCCAAATTACATCAAATTTGGGCGAAGAAAATAATAGGTGTTGCAATTTAGTTGTTGGTCCATGTGTCAGGTACCTACCATACCAAAAGTCCATAAAAAAGTAACTTTCTGTACTATAAAATCGTTATATGCAGCTAAATTAAGTATATTAGTTTAATTTTTGTTATTTTTAATATAATAAAATATTTGATATACTTTAGTTACTAATAAATTACTTTTTTATCATTCACAAAATTTTCAAAACATCAGACACACATCAAAACACACATATTGTCTTCCCAAATGTACGATTTAGTATTATCCACGTTATAATCTCGGGCCTTTACTTTATGGCTGTTTAAGGATATTGCAAGGTCGGATTGTAATATAAAATTCTAAATATCCTTATTTAACTCGGCTTTAACAAAAGTTTGGGCTGCTACTAATTATTTGTTGGCATGACTTGTTAGCATCTTCTGAAAGTCGCTCAAAAGGTATTGTACTGCACTTTGCATATCCCATGCCATGAACTCATATTTTTCTGTATGAACTTTCCACAAATGTAATTCATGTGCGACATCTAAATTTAGATTATAAGATTATGTCTCAAATGATCTGATAAATAAGTATAATCTTCAAACTGACTGAAAATTTATTTTTAAAGCTATATTTTAAAACCAATTCTCCCATATCTTCGCTTCGAATAACGTTTTTACCACTTAATTGCAAATTTTATGTAAAATATTGTCTTATTTCTATGTTCTGAATACATATTCTCCTTCCCATTTGACCCTCAATAACTTATTTAATTGTATATATAACATATTTGACCATTCGCTTCTAACCATTTCATGAATATGCCATATTTTTTAATAAGGTTGTCACCAAAAAAGTTAAATAACTCTTAGGACCGCAGGACTCCGCAGCTAATTTTTTTTATTCCTTAAATAACACACTTTTCACCACTAAAATAAAAAAAATAGAGCTAACCTTTTTTAAACTTTTTTTTTCTGCTCCACTAATTTCAAAATTTGTTTTAAAAATTTGATGAACTAAGTACTACAAGTGTGGACGACTGTATACACCATATGATATCTATATACATACAAACTAAAGCGAATCCTAGTTTTTACACCCACAGCAACCAAAATAAACACTTTTATAATAACCGTTAATTTGAATATTCAAATATTTGAGCATCAGAAAAACATACCCATTTTACGAAAATATGGTAAAAAATCAGTTTATAAATAATTATCAGATTTGAACCTTTGTAGAGACAAAACTACTTAACATATCGATATAAAATTTCATATTTATTCTAATTGGAGTGTTTTCTATCAATCCTCATCAAAAAATTTGTCCTCCGTGGTACTTGGTTTTGACCATTTTTGGCCGCGGTCGTGACACTGTGCGGCATGTCCATCAACATACTATTTTAATTAATACCACAGCAAGAGAGTAGACTTCAGACATCAGTTAGGGCCAGATTGTGTAGCAATCCCCACAGTGTTCTTCCGGGCCAAGTCTTTCCAGCTGGTCGAGGAGTTCCCTACTATCGTGAATAGTTCTAAGAATCCCATGTAACTCGCCCTGGCCATAACTTCGTCCTATCTGGTTTCCACCAGTCCTTTCAAAATAATGTTCCATCAGAATCGCCAACTATTTTTGGGATTAAACTTGATGCGCTTGTAACAAGTACAGCTTCATATACCAAGGCATCCACACCTAGAACAACCGCTTGCCGACGGTCATTAACTCCCTGCACCGTAACTTTATTGTTCGTCTCTCTCTTAACCAGCGCCGAACGAAGTAGCCCTATCTGTTCCCACACATGCAGAAACCCCCTTCCAATCCACCATCCGGGAAGACGCGCCTAATAGGAGAATGGGAACACTCCTAGAAGTATACTAAATGGGTACTTTTATAAATTCGCTGGAAGTTCTGTTAGAAATCAAATATGTAATACTATCACTATGTGGGAGTTATCCCAAATTGAGGCCTATTTTAAAACATAACCTATTTTCTATAGATTGAAGGTGTAGAAGATTCAAAGCGAATAACAAGTGTTAACGTAATAATTTTGGAATCTAAAATTGGGAAACCAAATTTGAGAATATGTGGTCATCAGTCTCCATTTTAAGTTATATTTATATTCATTCAAAGGGCAAAAAGTTTGTCGGGTATAGCAGTATATTTATATTTCTGTAACTTTGCAATTATGTTGCAAATAATTGTAATTGCAGCATTTTCTATAATAAGCACAATCATTAGCACGCTTTACTTACTAGTTAATTGTACTCATACAACCCAGTTATTTTAACATATTAACTTATTAAGACATGTATGATATTCAGAAGATATGTTAATTTAAAACAACAATTATATCACAAAGTTACTTTAAAATGTTTACTCATCATTAAAGTAAAATTTATTTTACATAGGCTTGTAATAGAAAACTTTTTTTGCTTACTCCAGTACTGAAATGTGTGCTATTCTAATACTGAGACGATGTGCAAAACTTGTGACAATGGTGGTGCTTGTGTAAACTTTATCAATTATGCAAATTGCAAATTTAACACCTTCAGTAATCGCATAAGTTAGTTAACACTGACAGCTTACTACCTCGACCATGGGCAATAACAATGTAAAACGTCGCCACCTTGAATCTTTGTGTTGAGCGAGGTGCATGTTGAAAACACATCAGGTCATGTCATTTCATGTCGAGGTAAAATTAAAAATCGTTTCAATTATTGTTTACTAGGATCCATGTACAGGTAGCTTTTGATTTTGATGTCATTTTATTTGGACCATGTAACATCATATATGTGCACATGTACTTATTTCATTATTATTGGTTTGGATTGGTTTCATTAAATAAAGCAGAATATTTTATTTGATTTCAATACATAGTGTAATTCAAGTATTACCATCACCAGTCATCATCAGTAAGTATAAAGAATACGCATCCATAATGTTCACAAAATATATATAAGCACACCAAAGTAAAGTAAACTCAATAAAATTAGTTTTTATTTTCACGCCAACAATACGAAGGTAAGAAAGTCTTTTCATATCTGAACATTAAGGGGCCACAATGAAAATACTGCATAAGGCAAAATATCGTCTC
This sequence comes from Musca vetustissima, assembly GCF_032173495.1. Taxonomy (NCBI): domain Eukaryota; kingdom Metazoa; phylum Arthropoda; class Insecta; order Diptera; family Muscidae; genus Musca; species Musca vetustissima. The sequence continues at coordinate 7,206 of NW_026888933.1, forward strand.
TATTACAATTCAATTAACAATGTGAATTCAACATCACAATATAAAACAATAGATAATATTTATCTTGTACTTAAGAATTCGACAGATTCAAAGAATTATAATACACGATTTTATCTATATCTATATATATATATATATATATATAAAAGGAAAAGTCGTTAGTATGGTATATGCCCGGAGTAGAATAATACCATTTTTGGGTACTTTTTGTGCAAATATTGATAGCTATCAATTATTTAAGCTTACATTGGTAATTTTTTAATTTTTTGTTAATTCTCAAAATAATTTTATTTGAATTTATTTAAATTAAAATTAAACGTCCACGTAGCTATTATTTAGCGCACTTTGGGCCATAGATCCCATTTTTGACCCTAATAATACGCTGTTTACGATTCAGCATAAAATCAAAACGGTGAATACAAAATGGTGGTCAAGTTTTTTTTTTATAAATTTAATTAAGCAAATAGTTGTTGAATAAATTTTGTGGACCTACAAACGTAAAATCAGATCAAATAAAATATGTCAGAAATTGCGGATCAAATACAAGAAAAAATTAAATATTTAATTTTTTGTCAGCATTTAAAATCAAAACAAATTAATGGTTCATAATAACTTAATAATAACATAATTTATTTTGATTGCTTATTCCATACCCTATTTCAAAATACCGAATTATAAAAGCCAATATTGTTTTTGTTAAAAGGATTTCCTTCCCAATGAGTGGGTTCTATTATCTGGAGGCTACACTCATAAAGTGGACCAAATTACAGACAATTTGTTTGAATTTTGGATTTTGAGAAACCAAAGCAACTAACAATTGTTAGCTCCTTTCCACCAGATGGGATTTCTGACTGATTTACATTTAATAAATACCTGTAAAACTACCTTTCCATTATATCTATGTGACAGACGTACGTTTTGGGATAAGGATTATGGTTTTGGATAATCCAGACACATACTCCAGACATTTCTTTGATATACCTTTCATTGTTACCATACTACTCTGCGCATTCAGCGAATTTAAAAATATGAAAATTTATTAAAGAGAATATGACAACACCTACCAACTGACCAATATAAATTTAAACCTAGTTCATGTAAAAAGTATCGAGAAGACACGACCAACTTTTTCATAAACTAGAGAGAGAGGGAAAAAACTATGAAATTTTTATGTGAGCAGATGATAAAACATTATAATTTATTACTTGGCTGGCGGTCGCACGGAAGTGGACAGAAAGACAACCGAGAGGAAACCACAGTCGTCTATACTCCGCACGCATCGCAGTGTAACATGCCATCCCAGCTCACCCACACATCCACATCTCACAAATAGGGCTGAGCAACTTTTCCATTTCAAATGGTTTTGTATTGTTTATACAATAGGGTAAGAGATATATTTTTACCTAGAGATAAAAAAATATTTTTTCTATGGAAACACACAAAAACTGTTTAGGGCGCTAGTTGTGTTTCTGAAACTATACGTTAGTTAGATATGAATATTAGTTTCTCCCTCTGCAATAAGCATCTATTGAAATGTTCAAATACGACTAGCTCTAATGTACACTCATAACTATATAAGAGCAAATGTGAGCATTTGAATAAATTTATGAACTTCTAGAATTGCTTCAACATACTTACATACCTTCTTTTGTACATATGGTTGTTCTCTAGTTCTATAAATGCAGTCATATTTTTATAGCAAAATCACTGGAATGAACCACAGCCATTTGTATTCCTTAAACCAGAAATATCCGAGTACTGAAGAAAGTTGTTGGAAATTCATAAAGTATAGCACAGCCCCTCTGCCTGTCTGTCCGATGGTCGCAGTCACTTAGAACGAAAAGTTTCACAAAATATTTAAAACAAGAGTCATGTTAATAAATTTTATTATGAAAACATTTTAATTCTCGCTTTTGTCATATATTCCAAATTTTATCTGTTTTAGGCGTTTCTAGGATATAAGTAATGTATAATTTCCGTGCACACACATATACATACAAATATGTTTAGAATAAAGCAAAAGGACTACATGTGTAGTATTCCAGATTTCAATTAGCACATGGAAAATGTCATAGGAAATTGTTTAATGATTTATGTAATTAATTAGACGATTGTTAGGACCAAATTGTGAGCAACATAGTGAGCAGAGTATGACACTGTTCAACAAGGCAATGACTACAGTTGCAGACCTCGCAATAACGATTGTAGGCCCAAAGTTTCTTTCGATGAAATTTAAAGTCGTTTAACCATGCCCGTCCCTCTGTATGACTGGTATGCCATATAACACTCAAAGGAATTAATCGCCCTTAGTTATTACTATTTCTCACAATCGTCCAACGAAGAAGAAAACTATCATAACATTCCTGTCGTCACCTTCCATATACTTTTAAATCCCGATATACATATATCTCAGATAAGAAGTGTTGGCAAAACTGTGATGATAAAAAATACAAGATTTTGTTTAAAAAGTGCTGAATTTTTTTTAGAAATACATTTGATTATTGTTAATAATATGATCTATATAACGGTATGGGAAAAAATCTTCCTAATAAAATGATCAATATTGGTCCACCTTTTATTATAGCAACCGAATTGGCTGTAATTTAATATTTAGGATTGGGGTAGACCCACATAGCGGCATTTTAGAGACGTCAGCAAAATTTTCAACTGAATTGACTATAATTTGGGTTTTGGAGAATGGCAATACTAATAAAAGAGTAAAGTGATTGACTGACTGATTTAACGATCAACGCACAGACGAAACGGCGGAAGCTAGAATCCTGAAATTTTGAAGAAGGTGAATATCACTCTTAGTCCGAAGCTGTCAGATAAGTATGGATATTTGATATAAACTGTACTAAATTTGAATCCTGAAATTTGAAATCAATATTAACGTCGGAGTGTAGGATTGGAATATGTGGGTAATTTTGGAATTTTTATACCCTACACAACTATGTTGTCAGGGTATTATAGCTTTGTTCAGCCCCAAATGTTTGTAACGCCGCGAAATATTGGTCCTATACCCACCTTTAAGTATACCGATGGTCATATCTCGACTAGCTGAGTCGATCTAGACATGTGTGTCCGTCCGTCCGTCCATCCGTCTGTCCATTATAATTTGTAAACACGATACAGGCCACAGTTATGGACCAATCTGCACGAAATTTTGCATGTAGGGTGGGTTCTGGCCAATGAAGAACCCTATTGTTTTTGGAAAAAATCGGTTAATATTTAGGGGATGAAATGGACCAAAAACATTTTTTTCGGTTTTTCTGGTCGCTCCAGAGGCCGCAATTATGGCCCAAACACCGCGAATTTTTGCATGGAGAAGGGGATCGGGCAAGAGAATAAGCATGTCAATATTTAGCGGGTCAAATGGACCCTGACTTTTGTGTGAAAAATGACAAAATTTGTATTCTATGGCATATATATTTACTCCTGGAGGATGTAGACCCGAGGAGTTGATAGCATATCCAAGAGGAGTGGTTGACCTTTAAATTGATACCAAATATAGTAATGTATCTACTCAGATGTGGGAGTTACATTCAAATATTTACAGGTGCTTACGTAATCAGATATTATTTAGTAACCCATTACCACATTAGAGGGGGAAATATCGCGCTGATGGCTTTAAAATTGTTCATGAAGTTCCAGTTATGGTCGAGAACAACGCCTACAATTTTCGGTGATGATCAGATTAAAATTTTGGGATGAAATGGACCGAAAACTTAATTTTTTTGTGTGTTTTCGAGTCGAGTATAATGCGAAAATCACAACACAACCCACCGTGAAGTTAATCTGGACAAGTAATTAGAAGGACTGTACTGAATATTCGAAAAAGTAAGGAAGAGGTGTTGTTGACCTCTAATCGGGCAAGAGGGGGCAAATATCACGAAATATTACTCAGACTCGGAATAAACATCCTCAGAAAGTTAGAGTTCGTGGTAGTTATGTAGGGTATCGATGGTCGGCCCTGTCTCGATGAGACCGCTCCGCTCACTGGTTTTACTTATGTGTGCGAAAATTTCTAAATCGTACTATAATTGGTACAATTCGGATTTGGGTTGAGCCGAACACTGGAACACTGGAATTTGGAAAAAGATTACTGTTGGAGTGTAGAATTGGGTATGGATTAAGTTTAGGAAATTCATACTTATAGGTACTAAATTTATATTTTGAATCCAACGAAAGAGCTGGAATCTTGAAATTTGGAGTTGGGATAACTGCTGGGGTGTAGGGTTGAACTTTGTAGGAAGTTTTGGAAATTTGTACAAATGTGTATTCAATAATACTAAATTTTGGTACAATTTGAATTTGTCCCCACCTAAGATGTTTCAAATCTCTAATATTATTTTACATATTTCCTTTGTATGCGAGAGTGTGTGTATGGTTTCCAATTTGCTGTCATTGAGTGCGAAGAAGTCTTCAAAGATGATGCTTCAATCTGCTCGTTGAGACCATAGAAATTGGAAAGTGCTGTTCACACTCAGATCTGAATGAGCTGACTGGCGTTTTGAATAATTTTCAATTTAGCAATACGTAACTTAGTCAAGCGCTACACAA
>NW_026888934.1:0-12398 GCF_032173495.1 Musca vetustissima
TACATTTAGATGTAGCTCCCATATATATTTTCGTCCGATTTTATGTAAATGATGCACCAATGTCCCTGAAAATCATTTGATTTGCACAAACTTTGGTATAGCCTACTGAATTGTATTTAGAATGGTGAGTGCTAATTTTGGGATAATCGTCTCAGATTTCGATATAGCTCCCATATATATTTTCGTCAGATTTTAGGTAAATAGCGCACCAAAGACCCTATATATCCTTGGATTTGCACGAAATTTTGCATAGCGTACTGAAGTGAGTCCGGAACGATTCGTGTTAAATTTCGTGAAAATCTGTTTTGAACACTTTGACTTTATCCATTTATATATTTAAGTCCGATTTAATTTGAATTGTGCACTAACTACTAAAAGTTTGGCCGTCTGCCACACAATGTACAATGTACTGAAGTTACTATAACCTTTCGTGTATCAAGTTTTCTTGAAATCGGTTCAGATTTATATATGGCTCCTATATATACTTTCATCATATTTTAAATAAATGATGCACTTAAGACTCAAAGCTAGGCCGATTGACACAACGTACTGACATTAATATAAATTAATCTCTGGCAAGTTGCCTTGCCAAATATAATTTCGACATATTCGTGTTTATTGTATAACAAATAATAACTGGGTACCGGATTGATATTACATTTTATACAGTGAAGCATACCAAATAGCGTATGTAAGGTTTGCTTTAAATCTATTTGCAAAATTTAGAATAGGTTGCAGAATGGCATGTGTTGGGATTGCTGTTAGTCGGTTTACTTATAGATAAAGATCATGTCAATGTTCCTTGTTAAATTTCATGTTAATATTCCTTCGAATATACCTAAAGTGGTGAAAGGTATCATATAGTCGGCCCAGTCCGACTTTACAACTTTCTATACTGGTTTTTAATTGAATTAGTTTTGCTACCCAAGATTTGTGGTAGCCCCCATGTAACGAATCCTTTATTAGGTTTTTATGAACAAAACTTTGCACAACATAATATTAACCATACCTGTATCATACAGGAAATGAGACTTATTGGTCCATTCTTTCAACTACCACCCTCACAAAGGGTCGACATTTTAAAAGTTGTATCTCTTTTTTTGTATATCTTTTTTTAAAACATGTAATGTTAACTTGAAGCGAATGTATAACCCATTTGAGCCATTATTTGTACTTTGTAATATTTTATCAAACCTATGGTAAAACCGAAGATGGAGTCTATACGCCTTCTGGAACCTCTCCAAAGATGGTCTACTATTTGTTAAAAACACTAACCTTATAAAACAAATAATAAAACATGTCTGTAGTTATGTACACCCCTGCAAACCATAGACTGAGGATATTTATCTATCGGAAATCGATTGACACTTGTTTGCCTTTTTTTGGAGTATGTGCACGATTTCGAATTCAAAATTGTTGCATTTCTTTATTATGGATTCCCATTAAATATGTTAATTGTTAACTCATAATTCGGTTTTACGACTGTGGCATTTAAATCACCGCTGAGAAACTTGAACCATTGATAACTATTATTCCACTAATAATTTTTCGGGTCAAATACCTCCATAAGGTGCCTAACATTGCACAACCCCTAACACACAATTCTAATGCAAAACAAAACATTGGGACAGATCCATAAACGACTGACACAAGGACAAAAAAGGCAAGCAATTGCTATTTTGAATAGAAAAATGATGAACAAAACAGACTGTGAAACAATGCAATTAATTTCACTTACCATATGGTCAATGAAGTTGTTGTTGACGATTCTCCCACACCGGCACCAGTTGAACATACACCATAATTCTCCTGTAAGGCAGTATGTGATGCGATGGGGAAGAAGGAAACATTGTCCGTATACTGCTGTTGTGATAGCTGATGATGATTATGATGCTGGAAACGTTGCTTGTGTTGCTGTTGAGGCAGATGTTGATGGTGACTTCGAAATTGCTCTTCCTGGTGGGGATGGTGATACTGATAGAGCTGATGGTGTTGGTAACTTTGTTGCATGAAATCATATGACGGCCTCAGTGACGGTACAGATGAATATGTCGGCTGATTCATTGCTTCGTGGCTTTGAAATTTATGCTTCTCGGAGTGTTCCAATGACGATGCAGAAGAAGAAAAAGTGGCAGCAGTCATCAAAGTTGGAATCGCAACATATTCTTCTGGCTTGATGTGAAGTGACATGTTGTGTGTTGTTTGATTTGTTGGCATGGCATGCAATCGTAACGTCGCCAATGCTGCAGATTCTAAAGACGAGCAAGAACTAAAAGTTTTATGACATTCATTGTGTTTAACATTGTCAACTTTACAGTTGTCAGCAACATCAGTCGTTTCATCAGATCGCTGTTCAACAGCTGTCTTTGCTGTTGTCTTGTGATTGTTGCCGCTATTCTCGGCAGCATCATCACTGTCAATGGTTTTATTAAAAACTTTGTGATACTCTTTACAATCGGTTTTGTTGTTGGTTTCAAACATCATTGGTGGTGTTACGGTATTGTCAAGATTTTGTTTGTCATCATTGCTGTTGTTGATGTTGTGTTGTGAAGCCACATCAGCCATATTGTCGTCAGCCATAACTTGATGTCGTTTGTCAAAGATGTTCGAATGGTTATTGGCATCGTCATCAAAACCACTAGGCTCCTCATTAGCCTCTTGGCCTTTAGGGTGACAAACATTTGATGGTGTGATGTTGCTGTTGGAAGACCCTATTGTCAATGCCTCGAATTGCTTAGTATAAATGTCATCCTCATTTAATGTTGTCCTGCTTGACAGTGATGCTATTGTGGTCCTTTCGTTACTCATATTTTTAACAAGAAAACTATCACTACAATAATTATTGTTACTGCCACCATCGATTTCGTCACTGTCATCGTTGACTTCAATGTTCAGTTGTTGTCGATGTGCCACTGTAGTTGGGTTTGTCCTCTTTTGTGTTTGGTGATTTGTCAAAAGACTTTGAAGTGATATATTTCGATTGTTTGGTGAATTTAAAGATTTGTCAGATATTTCAGAGATTTGTGGCAGCTGATGGAAGTCGTTGCGTTGGATTTGATTTGTTTGATGTTTTTTCAATTCAATATCGTGTGCTAAGGGATATTGTTTGTCTGGCAACATAGTCGGTGGAAAGAAAATTACATCATTGTTCGTTGATTAAATGGCGTAAATGCTATGATGATTTATTTGGTTTTATACTAGATAGTCCTGTAAAAAAATTGTGGAATTAAAAAAATTAATAAATATAAATTAGATGTTCTTTTGTATATCTATACTAATAAACGAGTAAAGCGATTGACTGACTGACTGATTTAACGATTCATCAACGCCCAGATGAAACGGATGAAGCTAGAATCTTGAAATTTTGGGTGACGGTTACTCTTGGTCCAAAGGTGACAGATAAGGCTGGGTTTTTGGAAATTCGTACTAGAATGGTACGAAAAGTACTAAATGTGATAACATTTGTATTTGGCGAACCGATAGAGCTAGAGCTCTGGTGGTCGCTGATGGAGTGTAGGATAGGTGTAGTAAAGCGTGTTTGGAAATTCGAACTATAACTATCCGAAAAGTACTTAATTTGGTACAAATTCGTAGCATGTGAATAGCTACGTAAAAACTTGAAATTTGGAGTGTGAATTAATGTTGAGAAGTAGGGTATATTTAGAGAGATGGATTTGAAAGCGTGTACTCATGTGTACGAAAAATACTATATGGTACTATATTTGGTACAAATTTAATTTGGAGATACAAATCGAGCTGGAATCCTGGAATTTGAAATTAAAATTACCGTCGGAGTGTAGGCTTGAGATATGAACGTAGTTTTGAAAATTTGTTACTTATGTGTACGAAAAGTACTAAATCGTACTATAATCGGTACAGTTTTGATTTGGGTGATCCTATAGAGCGGGAAAAATTAAATTTGGAGTCAGGATCACTGTAGGGGTGTGGGGTTGGGTTCAGGATTCAGTTTAAAAATGAAATTTGGGGTCAGGATCACTGTTGAGGTGTAAGATTGAGAGTTTTAGAAATGTTTACTAATGTGTACTAAATTTGGTAAAATTTGAATTGTGAGTGAACCGATAGAGTTGTAATCCTGAAATTTTGATTTAGGATCACTGTGGAGATGTAGGATTGGGGTTTGTAAGAGGGTTTGGAAATTGGTAGTACTGTGTACCAAATTTAGTACGAATTGAGTTTTGTATGAACCGATAGAGTTGGAATCCTAAAATAGAGTTAGAATCTTAAAACTTGAATTTAGTATCAGTGTGGAGGTGTAGGATTGGGGTATGTAGGAAGTTTTGGAAATTTCTACTACTGTGTACCATATTTGGTACAATTTGAATTGTGGGTGATACAATTTGTGGATTTGGGTGAACTATTAGAGCTCGAATCATACTCAAATTTAATTTATGGTCGATATTAATGTGTGGATTGTTTTTTTCTGACATATGCAGTTTTCTCTGAAAATAAAATAATATGTTAATACATTTTTAAATATTTCCTACATTCGCTAACGAAGTTGCGGGCATATGCTAGTATACAATATAATACCTAAACACATGTCAAAATATTAAAACTTCAGTTTCAAATCTCTCTAACTCCCACAGAACCAAACATTTTTTTGAAAGGTAATGTTCTTGTGTTTAAAAATGTGTTAAATCGCCCATTTTGAAATTTCTTTCTTTAAAATAAAAATAATTTAACACTTATTTTTGATCAGAAAAGCTTCGTACGACAATAATTCATTTTATTTAGCATTGAATGACATTATATTTTTATTTATTTATGGCTTTTATTTCATTATTCATCGAATTTATTAGTCATTTGGTGTGATAGAATTCCATGTTTCACTAATACTTTCTACGGTTATTTGGAGTTCACTTTTTAACCGCCCTTTCACGCATTTTCAATTGGATTTATAAAGACCACAGGTCTATGTAAAGACCGATTGGTCTGTATTGATGCCGATTGGGAGTGTATAGAGACCACCGATCTTTTTAGAAAACAGAGACACATTTTTAAAAACAACAAAATTATATTTGAAATAAATGTCGTTTGCTTCAATTTGGATCACGTTTTTGGAGTTAGAGAGATTTTAATCTGAAATTTTAATATTTAAACATGGGATACGAAACTTTAGTACTTAGGGTAGTATATTGATATATGATATTGCAACAAATTATTTGATATATTTCCACACGAGTAGCGTTGTTTGACTGCTAAAAATAATACAAACGATCAAGAGTTCGACTATATGATACCCTTCACCACTTTGGATATATTCAACAAATGAATCCTAACAGACCGACGTTTGTTTTGAAACCCCATTAACATGAAATTGGATCTATAAACATGTCATTCTACAACCCATACTAAATTTTTTTGTTCAGATATAGAGTTGCTTCTTACAATGGGAAAAAATTATGTACGTCAATTAAAAGCAAATATCAATCGGACACCCGTTAATTATTTGGATAAATATCTGATAAACAGTTTACTTAAAATCGGACGAAAATATACATGTAGAAGGTATATCTAAATCAGAACCGATTTAAACGAGACTTGCCAGAGACTTTGGGTCTTTAGTAAATTGTGCACTAAAAATAAATAAAATCGGAAGAAAATGTATTTAGGAGGTATATTTAAATCTGAAATCTGAAACTCATATCATTCTAGACTCAATTCAGTACGCAATGCCAAATTGTGTGCTAATCGAAAGATATATAAGGGCTTTGGTACACCATTTACATTAAATCGGAAGAGAATATGTATGTGGGAGCTATATCTATGTCATTCTCGACGTAATTAAGTACGCCTTGCCAAAATTCGTGCATTCGTATGCACAAAGACATAATACCCTATACCACAGTGTGGTACAGGTGTTAGTGAGTGACTAACAGATCATCGCACAAACAAAACGGCTTAAGATAGAAGCTTGAAATTTTGAATGTGGGTTGTTGTTGGTGTGTAGGCGTGAGATAAGGTTGGGTTTTTGGAAATTCGAACTAGAAGGTTACGAAAAATACTAAACTTTACCATATATGGTATGGTATTAGGCGAACGGGAAGAGCTAGAATTTGGAATGTGGGTCATTGATGGAAAGTTAGAAAGATGTACAAACAAGGATTTAGAAATTCGACATATAAGGGTACTAAAAGCACTAAACATAACTAACTTTAGTTCTAATTGTATATATATTGAACATATATAGCTGGAGTTTTTTCAAATCTTATATGGAATACAGTTGGGAAGTGGTGTTGATGTATAAAAATGGTTTAAGAAATTCTAAAAAAAAAGAAATTAGGACTACTATTGGAGTACAGGATTGAGGTAGATTTTAAAAATCATACTTATAAAGCTGAAAACTTTAAATTTTCAATTTAAAATACTTTTGAAGATTGAGCTATAGAGACATCCTATTTATGTGTACGAAAAGTACTAAATGACACTAGATTTGGTACAATTTGGAATTGGGTGAACGGATAGAGCTGGAAGCCTTAAATGTTCACTTAAGGTTATTATTGGAGCGCATGACTGAGGTAGTTTTGGAAATACGTACTTATGGGTACGAAAAGCACAAAACTTGGTACAATTTGTACTTTGGTGAACGGGTAGAACTCGAATCTTGAATGTTGAAACTTTTGCTACTGTGGGAGGGTAGGATTGATATAGATTTGGAATATGGATACGAAAAGTGCAGAATGGTACCAATTATGGTACAATTTGGTTTTTGGTAAACATACAGAGCTGACATTTTTAAATTTGGACTTAGAATTACTATTTGAACCCAGGTTTGGAATATTAAGATAGGATGGGAATAAGGATACGAAAAGTACAGGATGGTACCGAATCGGGTACAATTTGGTTTTTAATGAATAGACAGAGCTAAAATTCTTAAATTTGGACTTACGATTACGATTAGTAAAAAGTACTAAATTTTGGTACAATTTGAATTTCTGTGGAATTAAGATTGCTGTTAGAGTGTAGGGTTGATGTACTTTTAGAAATTCTGGCAATGAAAAGTACTAAATGGTACTAAATTTGGAACAATTTAGATTTGTTTGAATCCTGAGGATTGGAATATAGATTACCCTTGAAGTGTAGTATTCAGATGGAGACAACTTTGGAAGCTCGAATTTATGTGTACGAATAGTAAATAGAATAGAAAATGCACTATATGTGGTTTGGAGTATCGAAGGGACCTGGAAACCACTTTGCTAGTATATATAGGGTAACTTCGTGTAATGTGGACCACCATTTACTTTTTTTGATATTGTGGGCGTAATAATGGTAAAAGTAAAAACAAATTGTTCTCACAACATAGTAGATTTGTTGTCTAAATATATTCCAGGTCAAATAATATTTATATTAGTCTATAAAAATGTTATTGCATTATATTTCAAAAAACTTTAAACTGCGAATAAAAATAACATGGCGGGTAATGTGGACCAGTATATGTGGGTAATGAGGATCAGGAAGCTAAATTTGTTGTGATAAATTTCAATTTATTGCACTCTTGAGCAACAATGATTGCAAAAATAAATGGGTTTATGTTTTGGAATAGTCCCCATTTAAGGGTACCGCCCCATTTGCGGTATTTTGAAGGTCATTGCTTCATTATCCAACCGAAGCACCAGTAATTTCTCATATCGAGTTTTCAGAGGATAGAATACCTACTCGCATATTAAATGCGCCCATGTTTCGAACTCGTCCTCATAAAAAGGTCCCAATTTTTATAGTGGTCCGCATTACGGTCCGCATTATGAATAAAAATTAAAAATCGCCGATTATAATTACTGCTAAACGTATATTATTGTTAAAGAAAACAAGAAAACCACATAACTTCTTTATATTCGAGAAAAACAAGAGTTCGACTATTTTGCAAAAACGTTTGACTATTGTGCTAACAAATTTTCAAATCACACTTTTACAATCAGAGCTACAATTTCTACTACTAAATTTTCAACTTTGCAATTATTTATTAAAGTTATAAAAAACTAAAAATTATAAAATAAAAAATTTTAATGTTCTCCACGCGACCTGCGGCAAACTTTGATTCTTTTGATGCAATTTTCGACCCCTTTTTTGACACACATTGGGCGTTAACTCAGTCATAACTTGACGAATACTGGTTTTTAATGCTCAAGAATAGGAGTTTCATCTACATAAACACGATCTTTCGCGTATCCACATAAAAAGCCGAATGGTGTCATATATCGTGTTTTGCTGGATGCAATGACTTCTATTCAATTACTTGAGGGTTCTCAGAAGATTATGTAAACAATAATCTCCTCTTAAAGTACGATGTGTGGCCGAATCACCATTTTGTAGTAGATTTTAATAATTTTTATGCATTGTGAGATGGGTAAGCGATCCATTTTCGTTAATGACTTTCAACTGAATGGTTTAACCCTTTCAGTGTCAAATAAAATTTTTGTCGGAATAAAAATCTAAAATTTTGTATTTAAAATTATACAAAGGGACAAAGTATAGAAAAAATAGCAATTGTCATTTTAACCCTCGGCCAGTTTCGTCTGTCATTCAGCAAAAACTAAACCATCAATAGTAACGGCACATAAGATAACCGAAGAATTGTAAAGAAAGAGAGTCGAATATATTCGACAAAAACACTGAAAGTGTTAACTATTTAGTTTGACAGATGTCAATTTCCAGTTCCACACTTTTAAAATAATAATTAAAAAATATAGCAAATCAGTTAAAAATAAATAATAAATCAATATTTGTTTGTATATTTATTTTAAAATCAATTTCGCATATACTACTCATACATATCTTGCCTGAATTTTAAGCTATAAACTGAACTAAAATATTTTATGTTACTGGTTTGGCTAACATGTCACATACACTGAAATCAATTTCCACTTCGATTGTTTTCTTCCAAAAATATCAAGCAGCAGCAGCAATTAATGGCTTCTAATGTATCAAACAATCATTTAGTTGTGTCCACAAGAATAACAGCGACAGAGGATAGGGGAAAACTTTCAAGATTTCTCATTCCTTGGTAATGAAAAAGTGCTTTGTCAAAAAAATTACCAACTTAGACAAAAATTGCATGTTTCAATTGCTGTTTCGAATACAACCATCACTGTTGTTGTTATTGTTGTTGTCAATGAAGTGAAAAAGAAATTACTGCTACTGCTGATGCTGCATTAGTAGACAACAAAATGTCGTTGTTGGTTGTCGTCTTATGATTGGTTTTGTTCTTGAAGAAAAAATGTTTACGTTTATTTGTGCAACATCGTGCCGAGGTCAGTAATTAAAAAATTATTCGACACAGTATTCCAATAGACGAGCAAATATTTTTATATATTTATCGTGTATCGTAAATATTATTGCATTATTCTAAAAAAACCATTCGGAAGCCATTCTGTCTATGGAGGATCTTTTGGATGACCTTAATATTTTTTAATATATTCTTCTACTTACAGATAACCTTTTGCGAGGGGTTTATCTATATAAGGTCGATTCGAATATATTGCACTTCCATTGATAACTATTGGATACTGTTAGAAGATACCAGACATGCATGCGTCACCAAAAAGAGGGACCATATATAAAATGTGTTTCTTTTTAAATTAAAAAAAAAATGTATGCGAAGCTATACGCCTATAGAATTGTTTTTTATCTGTAATTCTTCCGTCATCGCTTTAATACTTATTTATTTGTAGGTGAAATATGTAGATGGTCGACTTCAATAGTATTGGTTCGAACTGATAGTAATTAACAGATACTATCCTATAATAATGAATTATAAATTTGTCATAAGTAGAATTTTTGACCGATGGCATGCATAATAATTGTAATTGTGTAACATTTCATCCTTCGTTTACTTGTTATCCCAATTTTCTTGAACTTTAATTATATTACTTATCACAGATTCAAAATATTGTTATGGATATATCTTCTCGATCCTGAATTAAAATGGGTGGTATGTATTTATATTTATTTCATTGTGTTGTATATATTTCACTTACTCGAAACACTGTATTTCCTAATGCATCAATAGCAATAAATTGGTGTATCTTTATTTCTTATTACAGTTGGGATATTTACCAAATAATCGTCGAATGAGTTTTGCTGTCCAATGTAGAAATCAAAGCAAATATCAGTTTGCGGTTCTACGGTTTATGCTGCAAATGTCAATCTGGTATTCTTAACATTCGTGTATGACGACAATTCATAATGACAGGTTGAAGAACTTTAATTGGGAAACTATTGTGATACACTCAACGTAAAATAATGGAAATTGCAACAAAATTTCTCATTTGAAGATAAAATGTACATTGCTGGAAAATAAATACAGAAAAGTGACGTACGTGCGTAATATAATGATAGAGAAAAAAATATATCAATAAAGAGCGATAATAAAACAACTAATAATTTGTGTATACAATTTTAAATATCTATACCCTATACAACCAGGTTGTCAGGGTATTATAGTTTTGTGTAGCCCCAAGAGTTTGTAACGCCGCGAAATATAGATTCTAGACCCACCTTTAAGATCTACTCATATGTGTCCGTCCGTCTGTCCATTATAATGTATAGACCAATCGTCACGAAGTTGCATGTAGTATGTAGGATGGGTTCTGGCCAAATAAGATCTCTATTGTTTTTGGTAATGATCGGTTAACATTTAGGGGATCAAATGGAGCAAAAACATTAATTTTGTCTGTTTTTCTGGTCGCCCAATAATGATCCGAACATCACGAAATTTTACACAGAGACTGTTTTAATGAAGATCGGTCAATACTTAGCGGGTCAAATGGACCCAGACTTGTGTGTGGGAAATTACAAAATTTGTATTCTGGAGCATATATATTTACTGTCGAAGGACATAGGCCCGAGCATTTGATATTATATCTAAGATTAGTGTTTGACCTATTATATTACTGTATGTACTCAGGTGTGGGAGTTACACTTAAATATGTACAGGTGTCTAGGTATGCAGGTATTATTTAGTAACCTATTGCCAAACTTGCCAAATATAGCGTTGAGCATTTTGAAATTCATCATCAGAATACAACCCACTGTGAAGAGAATCTAATCAAGTAATTAGAAGGCCTGTACTGAATATTAATAATATTCGGAAAATATGTCAGTGTATGGAAGTGGTGCCGTTGTCCGCTAATTGCGCAAGAGGGTGCAAATATCACGAAGTATTGGCTATGCCCGGAATAAACATCCTAAAAAAGTTAGAGTAACTTGTAAGTTGTGAACGATTTAAATGTCGCTTTTACTGTCTCTGAATGCATTCAAACAATTGTATATTGTCTTCATCTCGCGTCATCTCCACAGTAGACAACACTATACGTCAGAACTGAAAATGACAAAAACAATGCATTGCATTATATCTTCTCCTAATATCACCCAACACTCCAAAAAGCAACTAACACATAATGAATGGTCGTGGTGTTGATTGAATGAAACATAAAATGCTGAATGCTGAGGAATATTTAAAATTATATTTGTATTGACTTTACCCTCAATAAAATAATTTTT
This sequence comes from Musca vetustissima, assembly GCF_032173495.1. Lineage (NCBI taxonomy): Eukaryota > Metazoa > Arthropoda > Insecta > Diptera > Muscidae > Musca > Musca vetustissima. The sequence goes on from NW_026888934.1 coordinate 11,521, forward strand.
TTATAAAGTCTGTCCACAAGTCCGTCATTATTGACACCACTTTATGATCAAGTATTTTTTTAAAGCAATATCTCTTACAGAAGATTTTCTTTAAGGGGACCCCCCATTCTCGGTGTCAAAAATGTTTTTTGATTTAATTTGAATTTACTCTAATTCTAGAATATAGATATAACTCCCATATATATTTTCGTCCGATTTAAGGTAAATGGTGCACCAAAGTCCCTTAATAGCTTTCGATTTGCACGAAATGTGGTATAGCGTACTAATCGTTCAATATCAGGCTCATACCTAAATTCAGTGCGTTGCGTACTAAAATACCCACCTTCTCACCTTTACCGATACAGTTTATTGATTTGTCCCAAGGACGAACCCTATTGAAATTGGTGAAAATCGGTTCAGATTTAGATACAGCTCCCATATATATTTTCGCCCGATATTTACACAATTTTGTACAACGTAATGAAGTTAAGGTAGCCTAACGTATGCCAAGTTTTATTGAAATCGGTTGAGATTTCAATATAGCTCCCATATATAATTTCGTCAGATTTTTAAGATTGTCTAACGTGTTTTATTGAAATCAGTTCAGATTTAGATCTAGCTCCCATATATATTTTCCTCCGATATTTAAGAAATTGGCACGGCGTACTGAAGTTAGGATATCCTAACGTGTGCCAAGTTTTATTGAAATCGTTTCAGATTTAGACATATCTCCCATATATATTTTCGTCTAATTTTTAGCAATTTTAGTGTACCGTTATATGGGGGCTACCAGAAAAAGTGGACCGAAACTTAAGTTTTAGTGGAGACATTTGGTACCCAATAAGAAAATCAAATTCAGCGTATTCGCTGGAACAGCGCGCTCAAGAACACCAAAATGT